>NC_084613.1:47212949-47240449 GCF_033978795.1 Nerophis ophidion
GGCCATGGGGAACTCACCTAGCTTAATCTTCTTTCTTTTGTCATCAAGTTTGCGGTTACGTTCTTCCGCTTGTTTTTTGGCAGCGCAAATCTTGTCATAGGCGGCCTGAAAACATAATCATAAATGTCAGCATAAATCAAGTGTGCATCTCTGCTTGTGTGTATATCATCATTTGTACAAAATGTCACAGTGGACCTACCTTGGCAGGAGTATCAGTAAGCACCTCCAGAGCCTGGGACAACTGGTGGAAAAGCTCAGCTAGAGCAATGTGGAAAGAGAGGTAATAAGATGAAAAATGCAAAGTTTCTTTAAAAAAAGTATAAATATATAAAACTGGTCAATTTGTCATTTTGAGGAATTTAATAGTTTTTTTAAATACGATTTGACAGGGATATGACTGATGTGAAATAGTCACAACATTTTCAGTGACTCAACCTTGAAATGCTGAAGCCCCATGTCTTTCATTAGAGCGCCAAGAGGGGCCAATGCCGCAATCATCGCTACCACGCAATATTCCCTACCGCCTCAGTTGTCATCTGACACACGCACAAAAGCATACAAGACCACAAGTGCTCCTTATCATGCAACCAGCACACTGCTGCACTATACAGTACCAGCCAGGTCTAATTATTCTCTTATGGGAGGCCTGCTAAAGAGATATGGTTACTACCAGTGGGGATTGGCAAATTAAAATTACCAGGAGGCTCTGGGTGATCATAGAACCAGCAGAGCAGGTCAGGTTACCTACACACATATAAAAGACTGGAAGGAAAACCAACTGGGGGAGACGTGCCATGTCTATGAGGCAGCTCAAAGTTAAACTGTCACAACATGGGAAGTGGAAGGGAGAAAAATAGGGGTGGGAGAGGGTGCTGTCTTTATTGAACACTCTTGACCCAAATTTACCTCCCAAACACATGCAATCTTCCCCAGAGAGGCTGCACATCCCTGATTGGCTGCAGTCTCGTGCGATTGGTAACAAAGTCTGTCCATATGTGGGTTCAAGTGTTGAGGCCCTCCAAACCGCTTCTTTTCCATTTCTGGGAAACCGACCCCCTGCTTTTACATTATCCCTCTCAAGCCCCAATGCCACCAATTTCCCTGTTTTTCCCTGCCTCACATAATCAGAAATTGCCTGAGCCATCAAAAAGCCACATAAACCTCATTTGAAAACCTGACCAGCTTTTTTTGTAGGTGCACATTCTGCCCTTATAACAAAAAAAATATAAAGTATAAGCCAAGGTAAACAAAGGTATTCCTTGTACGATTATGGATTTTCTTGTTTGCAATGGAGTGCCAAATGGCTTAAAAGGGAAAGCGTAATTTGGCTGATTCTGTCTAGCTCAAAAATTGGGTTCAACGAAGATGCAACTTAACTTTGTTTCCATATCTTAATAAACCTTTGTCAATGTCAGTCAATCAAAATTCCATGAAAGCTAATCAATATCCAGCTCGATTATGTGACTTTTTGGTTCAGTGGTTTTGGAGGAAGGGGAAACAAACCTTACCTGCTTTTGGGTTGTCTGGGTTTTTGTCTGGATGGCACGTCAGAGCTTTCTGTCGATAGGCTTTCTTGATCTACAAGAAGTGAAGAACCCTTAGAAAAAGGTATCCACTTTACGGGTGAAATTGTTTAATACAAAATAAAACTATTAATTTTAGCACAGGTGCTGGCCATACAAAAGTACAAGTTATAATGAAAACTCTGGCTTCTTTAACTGAATAAAATGATAGTCCCACTGAAATAATGACAGAAATAGTTAGACTCTGACATAGAAGCACTGAGGTGAAATTTGGTCTGTGTTGAAATAAAAATAATTGAATGTGTTCTTTGAAATAAATCAACAACTGAGCTGATCCTCTGTTTTGTCAAAAAGGCTTACATTAAATTGGAAAGTTAACTAATCATTGGTCATAGAAATGTGCAATACAGCCTAAAATCTATATTGCGATGAAGCCTTCGGTGATAATGATATACCGGTATATGGCGGTGTAACAACATAAAACTAATATTTTAAAATATTTCCTACTATTGGCTCAGATTTAAATAATTTAAATTATGACTTTAAAGTCCTCCTGTGTCTTGGGACTTATTTCCTGAGTTAGTAAATAATAAAAAGTTTGTGATAATAAAAATATCGATTAAATCACGATAGTATTGAACATATAGAAATATTATACTCTCTTTATGGTCTGTATTTGTATCGATAGGTCCAAGAGCACTACCTTAGCAGTTAGCATTGCTTTTTGTAGCCTCCTACATTGTGTAGCGAAGCATGCATAGATATCCCTTGTCCTTCAATAATACTTAATACCATGGGATTGCAGACTTAAAAGCGGATTGCATTGTGGAGGAGCATTAGCTGCTAGCCAAATTCAAATTATTCATATTGTATGTAATCTATATCACACAATCGGAATTGGTCATCATAGCTTTTATTAAATCCTATAATTTGAGAATCAATCCAAAAAAATAAACAATGTGACACAACAGAACTTTATTCTAATAAGTAATTTTCTACACTAAGGTTTTGGCCCAAAGGTGTTCACATCTCCAACAATCAACTATATCACAGTTATGCATGTTTTCACATAGCCCCTTTAGCATAAACCAATCTCCTGCCAGTATGTTATAGGTCAAAGAAAACGAAGCACCTCTCATTAGTCCTTTCCAGCACACAGCTTGCCCCCCTGGCATGTTCGTAACTTTTCCTTGTGCCTTGTTGAGCTGACTTTACATAAGTGTAGGCCAAAAGGACGACTAATGTGTCACGCTATCATTACACCTCCTTTTTTTTCTTGTACAGTTTAAACAATAAATAGCTCAAGGCCCTGCCTTCGAGAAACCAGTCATCATTAAGAAATATTTAGTCCTGATCCTTGGCAAACAGCCGTCCCGCAGTTCTAAACTGCCACGCAAAGCGAGAGAATGGCGCCAAACACATATGCTTATTGTTGTGCAAAGTTTCCCTGCACTTGAGCCTCCCTCTGCATATTTCTTCTTTTGCTGTTTGCTTCTTGCTGTAACTAACAATAAATCTGAAGTTGGAATACATTTCTAATCTACTGACATTAAAATGTTACAATAAGTACGCCTGGTAGATACTTGGTCAAAGCACATAGTTCTCATTAAAGCAAACGAAACTGCACACAAAATGTTATAAGTTCTTTTTTGGTGGGGCAATGGTCCTCTTCAATCAATGATCGCTAGTCTTAACTTAGCTTTCGTGTCCAGGACAGTTCGTAACCCTGTGTGGTCAGCAGTGGGATTAATATGAAATGTTAAGCAATATAATACATGCGAAAAAAAGGTGAAGTATGATATGCTAAACATAATTCATAGTAGCATAGACAGATCCTCCATCCATCCATTTTCTACAGCTAGTCCCGTTCGGGGTCGACCCAGGACAAATCGCTACCTCATCGCAGGGCCAACAAAGATAGACAGACAACATTCACACACTAGGGCCAATTTAGTGTTGCCAATCAACTTATCCCCAGATGCATGTCTTTGGAGTTAGGAGGAAGCCGGAGTACCCGGAGGGAACCCACGCAGTCACAGGGAAAACATGCAAACTCCACACAGAAATTGAACTCAGGACTACTCAGGACCTTTGTATTGTGAGGCACATGCACTAACCCCTGTTCCACCGTGCTTCCCTGCATAGATAGTCAAAAAGCCCACATCTGAAAAATTCCAACAAAGCATTAGCAAATATATTTGTCAAGATATTTGTCATCTGTTGCGAGTCATTGTATTTATAGTCACAATGAATATGCATTTAACTAGTCTGTTGACCCTGCATTTAAAATGGTAGTTTTTTTTGTTTGTTCTTTTGTGCAGCCCTACTAATTAGTAATTACATTGCATATTCAATATTGTATTTTCATTTGAGCAACCCCACTCTATTTATGCGTGCTTTCTGTCTCTCTGTGCAAGATGGCAGAACTTTGAAATATACAGCAAGCAGAAAAAGAACAACAAATGCAGGGAGGGCCTGCAAATCTTAAAGCAGACAAACAGTAGCCTAATGTAGTGGGCCTGCTGAAAAACAGACTCAGTGATGCCCAAAACCCAGCCTGCTTCAGCCTCAAATGCGTGTTCACATCTTGTCTTCATTAAAAGCATCTATGGTGCCAATTACAGTTGACAAACTTGTCCTGGTAAATCCAGAGCATAGAGCTGGCAGGGCCCAGAGCTTGTGTAACTGATTAGCTGCCACGAACCAATCCTTCTTAATTACAACACTGCCATTTACAGGAGTTTATTAGCTGATGGACAATATCAACAGGCACGGAAGAACAGGGTGAAAGAATGATGGGAACAACGGCAGGTTAAAGAAGAAATAAATAGACAATTGGAGACTGGAGAAAAAACTAAACAGGATTAAAATCAATGCAAATTTGCAACACAGCATTGATGCTATCACATTAATGTCATTAGAGAAACAGGAACTTTGAGAAACTAATACAAATAGAGAGGCAGGAGAAAAACTATCTGATAATCTGTTGAGAGTTGAATTGATAAGACATTTATCGGTGATTCCACTGCCATAGTAATACCGTATAGTACACAGTGGGATGCAAAATATCAGCTAGTTTACATTTTAAACAATATGTAGGTAATCATGACCTTGTTTTCACTACTCTGGTCTAAAACCAAATTGCGGACAAACCAGGATATTAATCCAACTTTCCAAGGTAGGGATGAAACGATATGAAAATTTCATATCACTGTTATTGTGACCAAAATTATTACGGTTATCATTATTATCGCAGTATTGTTGAATGTACTCAAAAAGCTGTTTTTAACTGACCAAGTAATTTTCTTAAATAACCAAAATATATACACACACTGTTAGAAAACCCACTATATACAACATGGAACGGCACAGGAAGTCCATCATCCCGACAGCCATCAGACTGTATAGTGCATATGTTCCTTTTTGACTGAACTTGAACGGATAATAGAATGTATTTATATTATTCACATTTGAATAATGCTGTATAATAGACTGTATATAAATTATTGACATGTGAATAATGCCGTATAATAGACTGCATTTACGTTATTCACATGTGAATAATGTTGTATAATGGACTGTAGTTATATTATTCATATGTAAAAAATACCTAAGTGTTTATTGTGAGCAAACTGTGGTGCTAAATTTCCCCCAGGGATCAATAAAGTACTTTTTATTATATTTCTATATAGCATGTTTTTGTTTCTTACACTTCATTAATGTGTTTCAGTCTTAGTATTTTCTCTATTTTAAATGCTAAGTTGTTATTGTTTTGAATAAGGGTTTGTACTGTAGCCCTTTACATGAAAAGTGTGTCGAAATTAAAATCTATTACTCTTATGTATAATTACTGGCGGGCATTGTGTTTTACTTTGTTTAGCTGTCCTTGAACGCACCATAAAAACACCTCTGTCTTTTTTCCTCTGAGCATAGAATGATCACTCAACCTGTAGGTTCTTAGTGCACAATTGAATATCTTAGTTGCTTGGACAACATTCTGTTTACATAAATTTAGATCGGGGTATTTTTTTTCTTAATGAGAGAAGACGATATTGTCTCCTGTTTTCATGTTGGCATTTAAGTCAGTCCGTGAGAGTATCAATGTGCAGTTATCCATCTCTGTGTTTCAATCATTTTAATTTAAAACGGAAGTACTTGTCCAGGGTGTACCCGGCCTTCCGCCCGATTGTAGCTGAGATAGGCACCAGCGCCCCCGCGACCTCAAAGTGAATAAGCGGTAGAAAATGGATGGATGGAGTACTAACCGTCGGGAGTTTTACCGCGGTTATCACTAATACCGTTTATTGTTACATTCCTAATTCAAGGTATTGCTTATTTCAAACATTGTTAATGTTTTTTGTCATTGTTGTCATATGTGGAGTAAAATATATCTGCTGCATTGAAAACCATATATTAGGCCTGCGCAATTAATATAAACATTGAATTGACATTGAGGTTTAAATTACTGCAGCCCCCTCCCCGCCCCGCCCCCCTCCGTCCGTCTATGGCGTGTTTGCCTACAACAATTGTCAAGCCTTCATCCTTGGCCTGCTGGCCAGTCAAAAGTGGTTACAGGAAGCAGCACGTTTTTTGTGCGCTGCAGTCGATGCAGTCAGTGCATGAATGACAAACACAGTAGTACAGTATCAGCAAAACGTTTTCATGGTGACATTACAGTAATAAAATAAATAATTGAAAAAATACAGCAAAACCATACAGTATAATGTAACAAGAAAAGTATATGTTGATTGTACAAATAACTAGAGATGTAAGGATATGAAAAGTTTATATTACTGTTATCGTGACCAAAATGATCATAGTATTGTTGAATGTGCTCAAAAAGTACTTATACATGCTCTGAAATTTTTGACAAAATTATATTTTTTATTAATAATTAATCAATAATCTTAGTTGCTCAAACAGCAATATGTATATATATGTTTAGTTTGGGGTATGTTGTTAATATCCATCCATCCATCCATTCATCTTCTACCGCTTGTCCCATTCGGGGTCAATATGTCTTGTTTTAATGTTAGCATTTAAGCTACCGAGATAGTGCCAGTCAGTCCGTAAGTTTAATAATAATGGATTGGATTTAAATACGCTTTTTCTAAACACACTACAATGGCTTCTTAGTGAGAACTGGGAACCCATCATTCATTCACTCCACATTCACACATTTTATCAAAGTGCAGTTATCAGTCACAGTTTTTGATCATTTTATTTTAAAACGCTATTACAAATCGATGAGAGTTTTACCACGGTTATCAATACTGTTTATTGTTACATCCCTAGTTGAAACTACATGCTTCAGTGGAGGGTTTTAGCATGCATGTACATGTAGGAACCAGTCTACCCCACAACAAGAGGATAAACAAAAAGAAGGAACCTGTTAACCACAACGTTTGACTACAACTGGAAAATAAATGGCAGACTCGCGCAAAGCTTTTCAGGTAAACTGCTACCATACATAGAGATATCCGCTGACGTAAGTAACTAAGGCAAAATACGTCATACAATTATCTCAAATTCGTCTCGTTTGGGGCAAGTTTGGAAAAAGGCAAGATTGGTTCATAAATATCTCCGACATGACTCATTGGTCAGATTTCAAATTTCTGGGTCTCATATTAGGGCCCCTTTAAGACAATCAAACAGCAGTTATCATAATAAGCTAATTTTTAAATGTTGCAATAAAAAATTAAAATTTTTATCAAAAACAATTAATATTAATTATTGATATCGTAGAGTGCTGGTATTGATTCCCAGTTACCGGGAATTGGTACTGTATCGGTTAAAATGTGAACAGTACCAATCTCTATGTGGTGTTTTTTGTGTTCTCCCTATCTTCTCTATTTTTCAGTTTCTTTCCTCTGACTAATGGTCCCCAACGAGGCACACCTGCTACTTACCACTTCCCGGTAGCATATAAGCTCGTCACCGCCAGATGGTCCCTGCCAGTTATTGTTTCCTGTACCCCGCACTTACATGTGCCCACTCCGATTATGGTGCCCTGGTATGTGCCTTTTCTTATTCATGTTAACCTTGACCTTGATGTGTTTTGTTTCCTAGTCTCCATGTTTTAAGAGGACTCCTTTTCCTGCGCTCAGTGCGTCCTGGCCTTTTTTTTCTCCGCCGACCTGAAGATACGACATTTGTTAATTATCCTATGGTGTGCACCTTTGCCCTATTACCATTGTTACTATTTTGGACTTATGAAATATTTTCATTTTTTGCTAAAACCTTGCCTTCCTTCTCTGCATCCCGGGGTCCACCCTTGAACATTACTTAACAGAATAATCGGCCATGTCTATGGACCCCGCAGAGACGGACCAGTAAGACGGGCGTTACAAGTACAGGCTAATCGTCATGGGAAACAGGAAGAACAGTTTGGTATTCTTGGGGCGTGCGTCAATGCCATGGCAGAACGCCAAGAAACCCACCTTGACGCATTGGAGAGGCAACAAGGTGGCGTACTCACCGCACTGCAGGCGAGGTCTCCTCCCTCGGCCGACCAAGCAGACCCGCAAATACAGCCACTTCCTGAAAATACTCCTTTGCCTAGCGACACTCCTCCTGCTTCATGCCCACCACTCTCCAAGCCTGAGCGTTTCTCCGGCGAGTCAGGTGATGTGCTACCTTTTCTCACCCAGTGTGAGATCTATTTCAAACTTTTACCCGCGTCCTTTCCTTCTAAAAGAGCTTACGTGGCGTTCGTCCTGACCCACGTGAGTGGCCAGGCGTCTGCATGGGCCACAGCAGAATGGGTGCATCAGTCTCCCGTGTGCGCCTCATACACCGCTTTTTCTAAAGCCCTGAAAAGCATTTTTCAACGCGCGAGGCCAAGACGTGAGGCGGCCCGATCATTGTTACGTCTGCAACAAGGGCAGCAGAGCGCCACAGATTTCGCTATTGAGTTCAGAAGGCTGGCGGCGGAGAGTGGATGGCCCACTTCTGCATTGGTGGACGTATTCTCTCTCAGCCTTGCTTATCGTGTCCGGAAACTCATGATCCTGCTCAAGACTCCTGATAGCCTCGACGAGCTTGTCGCGATGGCGGTGGAAGTGGAAAATCGTCGCGTTGACTGGGAGAGTGAGAAATTCCGACGGCAAAGGCTGCGTTCCTCGGCGTACAATGGGAGTGGCCATGGATCGCATCAAGTTTCATCTGCACCGAAACCCATTGTCGATGCTGGATCGATATCACGGGCGGATGAACCAATGCAACTCGGTGGATCTCGTTTCACTCAAGCGGAGAGCGATCGTCGCTTTCGACTGCATCTTTGTGTTTACTGCGGAGAGGCCGAGCATCGCATAAACCACTGCCCTCATCGTACGGCTCGCCGTCGCTCTCAAGCTTCATCTCCTCGTCACACTCAAGCTCCACCCACTCGCCACACCCCAGCTGCACACTCACCAGCGACCGCTCCTGCTCCTCTACCGCCATCTACAGGTCAGACTCTGTCACGACTTCAACTCACTGGCATGCTCTCCTGGGATAAGACTAAGCATTTAGACATTTGTGCTCTTATTGACTCTGGTTCTGAAGACAATTTTATTGATGAATCACTTATTAAGCGTTTGTCCATTCCCGTTTCCGAATTACACAGACCTAGGGTGGTCCGATCTCTCCACGGAGGCCACCTGGCGAGCATTACTCATCAGACTCAGCCGTTAACCCTTAAATTATCTGGTAACTATTTTGAGTCAATTTGTTTTCTCGTCGTTCCCTCTCGCTCTGCTCCTGTTGTGCTCGGACTTACCTGGCTAGCTAAGCATAATCCAATATTGACTGGGTCAAGACGAAGATCATTAATTGGGGACATTTTTGTCACATACACTGTCTACAGTCCGCATGCCCTCGCATCGGGCCCGCACGTGTCGTAAATCATAGATTTGTTGGCTGCGCATCATCATTACCACCACACCTTCCCTATGACTGCTGTATTAATCTCCTCCCGGGTGCCACACTTCCTTTGTCCCGTCTTTTTAATATTTTGAAACATGAACGAGAGTCAATAGAGGACTATATCACGACGTCACTCGCTTCGGGTCTCATCCGCCCCTCCAACTCTCGTCTAGCCGCCGTTTTTTTTTTTTGTGGAAAAGAAAGATAAGACACTCCGTCCTTGTATTGATTATCGTGCCGTTAATCTTATTACTGTTAAAAAAATAAATATCCTCTTCCGCTTCTCAACTCTGATTTTAACCCCTTACACACTGCCAGACACTTTACCTAGCTGGACCTCTGCAACGCATATCACTTAGTCAGAATAAAGCAAGGGGATGAATGGAAGACCGCCTTTAACACATCACTTGGTCATTTTGAATAACTGGTCATGCCTTTTGGCCTCACCAATGCGCCGGCTGTCTTTCAAAGCCTCATTAATGATGTTCTACGCAACATGCTTGATCGATTTGTGGTCGTTTACTTGGACGATATCCTCATTTTCTCTCCGACTCCCGAACTTCACGTGCAGCATGTTCGCTTAGTTCTCCAATGTCTTTTCGAGAACCAACTTTTTGTTAAGGCCGAAAATTGCGCGTTTCACACTGATTCCGTTCCGTTTTTGGGGTTTATTGTGGGGAAGGGTCAACTCCGAGCAGATCCCGCGAAGATCAAGTCAGTGATCGATTGGCCCACACCAACCACTAGAAAACACCTTCAAAGATGTTTAGGTTTTGCTCATTTTTACCGCCGTTTTATCCGTAATTTTAGTCAGGTAGCTGAACCACTAACTAAGATTACATCCACTAAGCTCCCCTTTTTGTGGACCTCAGAGACACAGAAGTCCTTTGATAAACTTAAATTGTTGTTTACTTCGGCACCTGTCCTGGTCCACCCTACAGTGTCCACTCAATGTTTTGTTGAGGTTGATGCTTCCGACTCCGGCGTGGGAGCTGTTCTTTCCCAGGACTCTACCTTCGACCAGAGACTGCACCCCTGTGCCTTCTTCTCACGCCTCCTGACTCCTGCGGAACGCAACTACGACATTGGTAATAGAGAACTACTCGCTGTTGTCTTAGCGCTGCAGGAATGGAGGCACTGGCTGGGGGGCTCGGAGACTCCATTTGTTGTGTTCACGGACCACAAGAATCTGGCAAACATCCACACCGCTCAACGGCTAAACCCAAGGTAAGCTAGTTGGGCGTTATTTTTTGCCAGGTTCAATTTTACCATAACCTTCCGACCCAGCTCCCAGAACGGTAAGCCTGACGCCTTGTCTAGGATGTACTCCTGCCCTGAGGAGGAGGCCAAGAACGAGACCATCATCCCTCCGTCACAAGTGCTAGGAGCACTACAGTGGGACATCGTAATCGCGTGACAGAGGGACACAAGAATGTTTCATCTCCTAAGAACTGTCCTCAGGGGCGCTTATTTGTCATTCCAGAACTTCGTCCGGAGGTCTTGAACTGGGCCCACAACTCCAAGATCGCCTGCCACCCAGGCATCACTCATACTGCTTTCCTCCTAGCCCAGCGCTTCTGGTGGCCAACATTCAGGACTGACGTGACGGAGTACGTATCTGCCTGTTCCACCTGTGCCCGCAATAAGGCTTACCATCGGGCACCAGCTGGCCTTCTACGGCCACTACCCATACCCTACTGCCCGTGGTCTCATGTGGTGTTGGACTTCGTCACAGGACTTCAACCATCGAATGGCAACACCATAATATTGACGTTGGTGGACCGCTTTTCCAAGATGGCCCATTTCATCCCCCTTCCCAAGTTGCCCTCGGCACTCGAGACGGCAGACTTGCTAACACACCACGTGTTCCGGCTGCATGGTATCCCGGTGGATTTGGTCTCGGACAGAGGACCACAATTTTATTCGGCAGTTTGGAAGGCTTTCTGCAATTCGTTGGGAGCATCACAGAGCCTTTCTTCTGGGTACCACCCACAGACTAACGGTCAGACTGAGCGCACCAATCAGGATCTGGAGGCTGCCATCCACTGCGTTTTTCCACCAGCAGCCGGCCTCCTGGGCATTTGTTCTACCTTGGATTGAGTGCTCTCACAATACACTCATCAGCTCTGCTACAGGTATGTCTCCATTCCACTCCACCTACGGGTACCAACCTCCTGCTTTTCCTTCCCTGGAATATGAGGTCGCTGTTCCTTCGGTTGCTGCCCACCTGCGCCGTGCACAACAGGCCTGGCAGAATACCCGGTCCGCACTGTCACGCACATCGGAGCGCAACCAGCGTCTCGCCAACCGCCGCCGCAGCACGGCACCGGATTACAAGCCCCGTCAGAAGGTATGGCCGTCATCCCGTGAATTACCACTCCAAGTTTTCTCCAAAAAACTGCAGCCACGATTTATCTGACCTTACACCATCGAGCGAGTCATCAATCCCTCTTCGGCTCGACTACACCTTCCGGACTCTCTCAAGATCCATCCTTCTTTCCACGTCTCCCTACTCAAGCCTGTGTCCTCCAGTCCCTTGGGTCCTCCAGAGGTGCCTCCTCCTCCTCCCAGGGTTATCGATGGACACCAGGCGTTCACGGTCAAGGCCATTCTCGAAGTGAAGAGAAAGGGCAGGGGTTTCCAGTACTGTATCTGGTCGACTGGGAGGGTTACAGCCCCGAGTACCGATCTTGGGTTCCGCGGTCTATTATCCTTGACCCTTCCCTCTTAACTGCTTTTCATGATCTTTTTCCCGAGAAGCCAGGTAAGTCGCCAGGTGGCGTCCATTAAGCGGGGGGTACTGTGGTGTTTTTTGTGTTCTACCTGTCTTCTCTATTTTTCAGTTACTTTCCTCAGTCCACAGTTGTGATCAAAATTATTCAATCCCCACAATATTTTGGTGTTTTAGCAAGTTGGACATTTATTCCGTATTTTGTTTATAGTCATATCAAATAAAGATGCATTAAATAGACAAATGCAACTTGAATTACAACATTATATTTTGTAACATACCAAACAGTGTAATTTCTCTTAGTATCTCATTGACAAAATTATTCAACCCCTTGAAGATCATAACTCTTAAGAACAGAATTTGAATAAGGTCTTTTCAATCAGGTGTTGAAAACACCTGTAGATGTGATTAGAACCATAACGAGCAACAATTAAACTGATTGAAAAAGACTGTGACGCTCAGCTTCTTGTAGATGGTCAATGGTGTATTTGCAACATGGGGAAGTCCAGGGAGTGATAAAAGAAGTCAAGAGAGGAGGTAGTTTCTCTTTATTAGAAATGATATGGATATAAGAAAATAGCAAAGACATTACACATTCCAAGAGACACAGTTGGGAGCATAATTCGCAAGTTTAAAGCTAAAGGCACAGTGGAAACACTACCTGGGCGTGGTAGAAAGAGGATGCTGTGTGCAACTGCTGTCCGGTATTTGAAGCGTACAGTGGTGAAAAACCCCGGGTAACAGCTGAGGAACTACAACAGGACATTGCAGAGGGGGGAACGCAGGTTTCGTCCCAGACAATAAGGCGCGCACTACGAGATGAAGGCCTCAATGCCAGAACTCCCAGGCGCACCCCACTTCTGACTACCAGGCACAAGAAAATAGACTCCAGTATGCCAAAAATCATCTGGATAAACCCCGAAGGTTTGGGGAAACTGTTCTATGGAGTGATGAGACAAAACTGGAACTCTTTGGGCCTATTAATCAACGTTATGTCTGGAGGAGAAAAAATGAAGCTTACAAAGAGAAGAACACCTTGCCTACTGTTAAGCACGATGGGGGGTCAATCATGCTCTGGGGCTGTTTCTCTGCCTCAGGTACCGGGAATCTCCAGTGCGTTCAAGGCATTATGAATTATATTTCCTACCAGGATATATTAGCTGCAAATGTCATGAAATCAGTGGCGAAGCTGAGGCTTGGGAGATGTTGGACCTTCCAACAGGACAACGATCCCAAGCATACCTCCAAATCAATATCAGAGTGGTTGCAGAAGAAGGGCTGGAAGACTTTGGAGTGGCCGTAGCCCGATTGGTACCGGGCCGCAGAAGAATTTTTTATTAAAAAAGAAAAAAAAAAATTTTTTTTTTTTTTTTTTATTAAATCAACATAAAAAACACAACACACACTTACAATTAGTGCACCAACCACAAAAACCTCCCTTTTTCATGACAAAGAAGAAAAAAAAAAAAAAAGGACACCCCCGGGCCGCGGGATAAATTATTAAGCGTTGACCGGTCGGCGGATACAAAAAGGTTGGGGACCACTGCTATAGAAAACCTGTGGTGGGACTTGAAGAAGGCAGTTGCAGCACGCAAGCCAAAGAGTATGAATGAACTGGAGGCCTTTGCCCAAGAGGAATGGGATAAAATACCTGTAGCTTGTGTCCGGTTATGTATCACGTTTGAAGGATGTAATTACTGCCAAAGGGTGTTCTACTAAGAACTAAAGATGCAAGTAACTAGTGGGTTGAATAAATTTGTCAATGAGATATTAAGAAAAATGTCCTTTTTTGGTATTCTGTAAAATACTGTGTTACAATTTAAATTGCATTTGTCTATTTGACACATCTTTATTTGATATGACTTTAAACAAAATACGGAATAAATGTCCAACTTGCTAAAACACCAAAATTGTGTGGGGGTTGAATAATTTTGATCACAACTGTAATTGTCCCGGTAGCATATAAGCTTGTCACCGCCAGCTGGTCCCTGACGGTTATTGTTTCCTGTACCCAGCACTTACATGTGCCCACTCCAATTCTGCTGCCCTGGTATGTGCCTTTTCTTATTCATGTTAACCTTGACCTCGTTGTGTTTTGTTTCTTAGTCTCCATGTTTTAAGAGGACTCCTTTTGCTGCGCTCATTGCATCCTGACTTTTTTTTCCTCCGCCGACCACTGAAGATACGACATTTGTTAATTATCCTATGTCGTACACTTTTGCCCCATCACCCTTAGTTACTATTTGGACTTATTCAATATTTTAATTTTTTGCTACAACCATGCCTTCATTCTCTGCATTCCAGGGTCCACCCTTGAACATTACTTAACACTCTAGCCACAGTACTGCCAGACTACCACTGTTGCCTTGATTTTTCCAAGAAATAAGTGAAAGGTTAAATCATCATTTGGGTATTTTTGATCCAAGGTTTGTTGCTAAATGCGCACAGATTTTGACATTGGAAACAAGCCCTCTGTTGGCCATCCAAGAATGAAAAGTACATGCAAGTTACCCGCAGCCTTAAAGTTACAGTTACACACTAATCACAGTATTGGAATCTAACGTGCCAGCTTCCACAACATTCATCCGTCGCCCAAACACACCAGGAAATCAACAGAAGTGACAGTAAAGCAAAAGCCATGAAAAATACAACTCCTCTCCATAATGTCAACCCAATAGCGTTACCAGCCCACATAAACATGCTCTGGGATGAGCCTCTTCCCATTTTTGTGATAAACAACATGACTGATAGCAGTGGTCGATAAACAAGCCAGACAATTGCCCATCTGCCAACATCTGTCTTCATCAGAGAATAGTTAAAACCCCCGAAGACTAAATGTACTTCCCACAAAAATATCCCATCGCTGGCAGCAATCAACAGACCTCACACAACCAGTCTACTGTCTTTTATTAATTATTCTGGCCCCAGCACCACGACCACTAACTTCTTGCAGCATAATACTCTAGAAGACTTTCAATTCCAATTAGGGGGATTGACTTTTGGCAGCAATTCTGATATCCCATCTAGACAGTGGATTTTAGACTTTGGATGCTGAAAAGGCAGATGGTCAGGAAGGGGCTCGATCCATAAGGGTCAACCGCTTTGGAATGTGAAAATTGACATCCATCCATTTTCTACCGCCTGTCCCGTTCAGGGTCACGGGGGTTCTGGAGCCTATATTAGCTGCATTCGGGCAGAAAGCGGGGTGCACCCTGGACATCGCAGGGCCAACACAGATAGATAGACAACATTCATACTCATATTCACACACTACGGCCAATTCAGTGTTGCCAATCAACTTATCCCCAGGTGCATGTCTTTAGAGGTGGGAGGAAGCCGGAGTACCCGAAGGGAACCCAGGGATATTCTTCTGAAATGACTGTGGTCCTCAAATTGCAGACATTACTAGTAATAACCAGCTCAGTGGCCTAATAGTTAGAGTGTGCGCCCTGAGACTGGGAGGTTGTGAGTTCAAACCCTGGCCGAGTCATACCAAAGACTAAACAAAATGGGACCCATTGCTTCCATGCTCTGCACTCACCATCAAGGATTGGAATTGAGGGTTAAATCTCCTAATGATTCCCGGGCGCGAACACCGCTGCTGCTCACTGCTCCCCTCACCGCCCAGGGGGTGGAATAAGGGGATGGGACAAATGCAGAGGATAATTTCACCACACCCAGTGTGTGTGTGACTATCATTGGGACTTTAACTTTTAACTTTAAATGGAAGTGTTTATAAATCCAAATATGTTTAATATTCAGATGTTTAAACTGTAAAAAGTACATATTAGTTCATATGACAAGGATAAAATATGTATAGTTCACCTTTATTAATTAAAGCTGTAACATCCCGTTACATTCATTCCTTCCTCGTTTGTTTCTCTTTTTTTAACTCATTTTGGTGGAGGACTATCATGACCCCTAAAGATTAAAAGTAGTGCAGCGTCGCCACCTACTGGTTTCTTCCATCATCCGCATGTGATACAGTTTAGGGATTTATATTCGGATTGCATTTTCATGAAGACTCGACCCACTGTTTTACGAACAGGACATTTAACTGTCACGTAAATGACAAGAATGTGATCTGACAACTCGACAAGCAATGCCTAATATGGGCTGCATTACAGTTATTGTGGCGTACAGGGCTTTTATAATCACACAGCTCATAATTTATTTTGACAAGAATTAATCCCAGACCATCTACTAATAATCACCAAGCGTCATGGCGAATAAACAGAAGCTGCCATTGACATGCAACGTATGCATGTTCGAAATAAAAACTGAAACTGAAACTGAACTGAACTGAACTAGCTGCTTAGCCTGGATACTCATTACCTACCTCCTTCGTTGTAGCAGTGTTTTCAATTCCAAGCAAACCGTAAAGGTCCATTTTCAGAATCTCCTTGGCCTTTTCAGTCATTTTGCTAATAGTATGTTTCACTAGGTACACTAAAATATCCGTAAAACCCGTGGAAACAACGCACTGCTCGACAAATGCTAATGTTTATCGTAGTTGGCGCCATGAATTTGACGTAATCAACCTTCCAGCTCTGGCTCGCGGTGCACTCTGGGAAATTGAGTTTGATTGTTTGGCAGCGCCAGCTCACCCTGCTGGTGGTTGGAGGCCGTTTGATGGCCAAATATTAAAATTATACACCCTGTGTTTAATGTATTTGTGGACATTTTCAATCAATTGAATGTCTTGACTTTGAAAAGTATTTTCCAAAACTGACTAATTATTTTAAAGTTTATGTACTATACTAGTATTAGTAAAGTGCAGTACTACTGTATAAAAAACAGTACTATCCCATCAAGCTACTGCCGAATTGTTTTATATGTCGCAAATCCTGCATTATGGTTCCGATTTGCTTATATATTTTTTTATTTTAGTTAGTTTTTTACTGCTGTAAATATAAGTTGTTTTTTTAAGAATGATCAACTTGGTGGCCTCCCTTCGGTCAGTCCAGGTTCCTCCCACCTCAAAAGACATGCACCTGGGGATAGGTTGATTGGCAACACTAAATTGACCCTAGTGTGTGAATGTGAGTGTGAACATTGTCTGTTTTTCAGTGTTGGCCCTGCAATGAGTTGGCGACTTATCTAGGGTGTAGACCGCCTTCCGCCCGATTGTAGCTGAGATAGGCGCCAGCGCCCCCCGCAACCCCAAAAGGGACTAGCAGTGGAAAAAAGATGGATGGAACTTGATTACACTTTACACACACAATAGCATGCGGCTCTGACTCATTTTCATTGAGGGTCACATCTCAGTTACGGTTGCCCTCAGAGGACCGCTTGTAACAATGAATAATATATGAATATATATGTGTATGCGAAATGCATATATAGTTGGAGCTATATATATATATATATATATATATATATAAACACACATGAGTACATAGCTACTATATATGTACATAAATAATAGCTATATATGTACCTATATATATATATATATATATATATATAAATATATACATATACATATATATATATATATATATATAGGTATATAGCTACTACATATGTATATGCATACACATATACATTCATATACACACACAAATATATATGTATATTTATGTAAAATTTGCAATGGTTTACAGCTTAATACTACATGGAACGGAAAATTAGTTCCACTGTTTTTTTACAGTAAAATTCATGCAACTGAATGGGCTGCCATTTTCTACTGTAAAATCTAGTTGGTTTTATATTTTTTTACTGTAAATGAAAAAATGACACCAAAGTTGTGTTTACCGTTAAAAAAATGACAGCTCAGTTGTCTTAATTTCACTGTAAAGTCGATTGTAATTTTTACAATGTACAATTTGATGGATCCCATAGATCATCTGTTCAGTACTAGACTGCTTCATCCCAAGTGCAGGACCAATAGACTAAAAAACTCCTTTGACCCACACGCCATCAGACTGTACAACTCCTCTCTGGAGGGGAGGGAAGGTACTCGGATGACAGGGGATGCAAAACAACAACAATGCTGAAAAGAACTGCAACAACAAAAAAAGTGCAATAACAGTGCAATACATTTCCATAACATGGTCACTACTGCCTAGTTTCTCTTGTTATATTCTTATTTTTACTGTTATGTTTATTCTTATTGTTGCCTGTTATTTTTATTCTAATTGTAATATTTTCTATTTTTATTTCCATGTGCACCCCTATTATTTACTTTTTAAATTCGATCTCAATTCAGTACACTGCTGCTGGAATTTTAATGTTCCTGAGGGAACTCTCCTGAAGGAATCAATAAAGTACTATCTATCTATCTATCTATCTATCTATCTATCTATCTATCTATCTATCTATCTATCTATCTATCTATCTATCTATCCATCTATCCATCTATCCATCTATCCATCTATCCATCTATCCATCTATCTATCTACCTACCTACCTACCTACCAACCTACCTGCCTATCTATCTATCTATCTATCTATCTATCTATCTATCTATCTATCTATCTATCTATCTATCTATCTATCTATCTATCTATCTATCTATCTATCTATCTATCTATCCATCCATCCATCCATCCACCTACCTACCTACCTATCCATCTATCTATCTATCTATCTATCCATCCATCCATCCATCCATCTATCCATCTATCTATCTATCTATCTATCTATCTATCCATCTATCTATCCATCTATCTATCTATCTATGTATCTATCTATTTAGATCAAGCAGATATTGAAGTACTTATTTTAATTTTATTGTTTTGGAAATGTTGATAATATTTTGTTGCATTATTGTATAATGTTTAAGTTTAAGAATATGTGCAATAGGATGCAGGGAATGCATGTTTTAATGTTAAAATGTAAAGGACATATACATTTACTAGGAATAAATAATGTAATGTATTTTAATAATTATGTATTATTTTCGGGCTATCGCAGACCACATAAAATAATGTGAGGGGGCCACATAAAATGATGTGGCAGGCCTTAAGTTTGACACAGGTAATATAAAGAATCCAAATGTTTATTTTATTTTATAGCTGTTTTAGTTGCCGTTGCCAAAATAAAAAAATATTGCAACATATCCAGCAAGCAGAAATGATCGAAATCAGCAAACATGTAATGACTGAGTTGCTGTTTGGCTAACATGGAAGAATGAAGTACAATGTCTCTTTTTGGGTGTTGGCCTATTACTTTATGCACTTTGTGACATCATTTGTTATACCTATATGTGCATGCTGTTTTGAATACATGCATAACTATCATATGAGACACATCTTTATTACCAGGAACAGAGTAATTTGGCTGGGATCATTGTTGTTGACCTAAGCTTCTCTGAAGTGCATTTAGCTGTTCATCTTGTGGACTTTAATGCTTCGAGTACAGCCCTAAATGTACATAAGGCGGAACATTTGTGTCAGGTAGCGACTATTAAACTATTAATATTTGCAGATGAATGCACAGGCCTAAATTGCAGATATTCTGTGCTTTATGTGTGCTGTTATTTCACGGTGATAACAAATGGTCCTTGCAGGGAGCCTTAATATGGCCACAAAATATTATTTTACACAAAAGTATTTTTGCCTTCTAAATTTGTATATTTAATACATTGAATTTATTAATAGGTTGTCCAATAACATACTTTTCTAAAATTACATTTACACACATAATTGGACTTAATACTCCATCACATGCATTCTGGGACATGTCGGTTATTTTGGTGGAGATGAGATCAGTCCAGTCAAATACTGATTAGTCTCTCAGTTGGTGTTGTCATAACATTTCCAGGGGTGCATGTCCAAACTTTTTGCAGCAGGAAAAGTTGATACAGAAAAATGTAAAGCTTGGGTCCAGTTTGATACATTTTGTACATTTGAGATGCTGTATAATTAAAAAATATAGCTCAATTTATGCTGAGCCAGTGATTCTCAAGCTGCAGTACGCTATCTATTTAGTAGTGCGCCAACAAATCACTTGATTAGTTGTTTTATTTTCCTATAGTCAAACACAGTGTTACTGTTCAAACGTTGTCTAATGTTACAGTAGCCAAAAATAATATACTTGTTAAATAAAACATCAGCATTGTTTTTAATGAATATTTAAAGCTACTAAGCTACTCGATTTTAATTGTTTGACTTAGACTTAGACTTCTTTTTATTGTCATTCAAATTTGAACTTGCAGTACAGATTGGAACGCAATTTTGTTGCATTAGCTTGTTGTAGTGCAGGATAACAGAGCCAAAAGGTGCAAATATAAACAAATTACTGAACAGATATTTTAAATATATTGCACTTTTGTATATGCATCCAAATGTATGGGTGTATGTTATATTGTCTTTATATTCTGGCAAGTTAATCAGTTTTGGGGGGGAATTGAGGGAATTATGATGCGTTCAAGGGTCTGCTAAGGAGGCTGTAAAACCTCTTTCTAGAGTCCAACAGTGAAAACAGTCCTTGGTGGGGGTGGGAGGAGTCTCTGCAGATTTTCTGAGCCCTGGTCAGGCAGCGGCTTTTTCCAATTTCCTGAATAGGAGGAAGAGAATTCCTGATTATCTTTTCCGCTGTCCTCAGCACTCTCTGCAAAGACTTCTAGTCTGAGGCACTGCAGGCTCCAGTCCAGACAGAGATGATGTTGGTCAGTAGGCTCTCTATAGTGCCTCTGTAAAATGTGGTGAGAATGGGGGGAAGGAGCTATGCTCTTTTCATCCGACACAAAAAGTGCATGCACTGCTGAGCTCTTTTTACAAGACCTCCGGTGTGTAGGTACTTGGTGAAAAACTTTGAGAAACACTGTGCTAAGCTGTCTGGCAAACACATTTGCATCTTACAGGTGACAACACATATTAGAAACATCTAAAAAAGAAAGGTTCTATTAATATTAAATCATATTTTCATTATTTACAGAGGACCAAAAATACAGAGCTGCGGGCCAAAAAAGGCATCCGTGCTACATTTTGGACACTATTAATTCACAGAATTTCTAGTACAGTACAATGCTGATTGAAATTTATATTTTTATGCTATTTGAAAAAACTACCGGGGATATGTAAACTATGAACATTCTGTAAGACTTTGAGCTTGTGGGAGACAGACCAGGGAGGACAGCTTCAGAAACCGCAGGAAAATTTACAGCAGCAGGCGGATTAGAGCAGGAAACTGTGAGAGTCCCTTCAGAATAAAATATCGACCACAACACAGTGAAATATGCCAGTGAAATACACTTTAAATTCAACGATTTAGTTTAATTTAAAAATAAAACGCGTAAGTAGTTAAACTATTGCTGTTCTCTTATTGCTGATGAAGCTTTATCACGGCTAATTGCAAACTTAGCAACAACACATGCTTGGCATTAGCAAAGCTAAGTACTTGTTGGTGCCAGTTCACCCGACCTCTGTTCGTCAAATTAATACCACGCTTTATGGCGTTGTTTGAACATTAATGGCGGGAGACCAGTTGAGTTGGCGTTCTTCCGTCGTCACTCGAGTTGCCGTTTTATTGTGGAGACCATGAGCGGATATTGTCGCAACTAGGTACCGCCACTTTGACGTTTTGCTTTAAACAAGTGAGTGGAGAGTCTTTGGCGGTGACGATTTAATAGGCAGACAAATACACACCCACTGGGCTCGACTTGCCTCGCAAATGCTTTAATTTTCAGGAGGTCCATGCATCATTTTAGGCGACGTCAAAGGCAGGCAGGATGCCATCCACTGCCTCTCCCATCTGAAACACACACAAGGACGCGATTATTCCAAGTGGACAGATAGAGTAAAACCAGGTAAGACATCTTCATCATCATCTGTGGATGAAATGCAACAGTGCATGCAGAACTGACATGCATCAACTGTATTATTCATTATGGACATATGTCATCGGTTGTATGCGAAGACGTGTTTTTATAGTGAGGATTTGTGTTGCCTTGTTTGTGCTTTAAAAAAAGGTCGGTGATGCAGTGCGTAAGATTGACGAAGTGTTCTCTTTTGGTCTCCTCGGTGCCCATTCAGGGTGATACACTCTTGAAACGGTCACTCCCACCAGAGGAGAAAGGCTGCAAAAGGAAAATGTCTCCAGTTGCCAAAATCCACTTTGGAGAGTTTTATTTAGATCATATTTGTTGTTGTATGTGTGCAGAGGTTAAATCAATTTGGACTATGGTGAAGCCATTACTTAAAGTTAAAGTTAAAGTACCAACGATAGTCACACACACACACACGAGGTTTGCTGAATTTAATCTTTGCATTTGACCCATCCCCTTGTTCCACCTGGAAGGTGAGGGGAGCAGTGAGTGCTCGAGGGGAGCAACGAGCAGCAGTGGTTGCCGTGCTCAGGAAAATGTTTTTGGTGATTTAACCCCCAATTCCAACCCTTGATGCTGAGCGCCAAGCAGGTAGGTAATGGGCGTACATGCCAACCCTCCCGGATTTTCCGTGTGAGACTCCGGAAATTCAGCGCCTCTCCCGAAAACCTCCCGGGACAAATTTTCTCCCGAAATTCAGGCGCAGCTGGAGGCCACGCCCCCTCCAGCTCCAAGCGGACCCGAGTGACGTGTCGACAGTCTGTTTTCACATCTGCTTTCCCACAGTATAAAGAGCGTGTCTGCCCAATGACTTTATAACTGTAGAATGATCGAGGGCGAGTTCTTGGTTTCTTATGTGGGTTTATTGTTAGGCAGTTTCGTTAAAGTCCTCCCACCTCACGAAATCGGAGGTTTTAAGGTTGCCAAGTATGGTAATGGGTCCCATTTTTATAGTCTTTGGTATGACTCAGCCAGGGTTTGAACTCACGACCTACCGATCTCAGGGCGGACACTCTAACCACAAGGCCACTGAGCAGATTGAAAGTCTTGACAGCGCGTTGAATATAGCACTCCATCCATCCATCCATTTTTCTCCCGCTTATTCCCTTTGGGGTCGCGGGGGGCGCTGGTGCCTATCTCAGCTACAATCGGACGGAAGGCAGGGTACACCCTGGACAAGTTTCCCCCTCATCGCTGGGCCAACACAGATAGTCAGACAACATTCACACACAAGGGCCAATTTAGTGTTGCCAATCAACCTATCCCCTGGGTTCAATCCCGGGCTCGGGATCTTTGTGTGGAGTTTGCATGTTCTCCCTGTGAATTTGTGGGTTCCCTCCGGGTACTCCGGCTTCCTCCCACTTCCAAATACATACAGCACTCCAGTAAACTAAATTTGCCTATATTGTCCCCTAAATAGGCAGCACTGTGGAACAGGGGTTATTGCATGTGCATCACATTACGAAGGTCCGGAGTTCAATCCCGGGCTCGGGATATTTCTCTGTGGAGTTCTCATGTTCTCCCCGTGACTGTGTGGGTTCCCTCCGGGTACTCCGGCTTCCTCCCACCTCCAAAGACATGCTCCTGGGGATAGGTTGATTGGCAACACTAAATTGGCCCGAGTGTGTGAATGTGAGTGTGAATGTTGTCTGTCTATCTGTGTTGGCCCTGCGATGAGGTGACGACTTGTCCAGGGTGTACGCCGCCTTCCGCCCGAATGCTGCTGAGATTGGCTTCAGCACCCCCCGCAACCCCGAAAGGAACAAGCGGTAGAAAATGGATAGATAGATGGATGTCCCCCAAAAACGTGGGGATGAAGGAGGGTTAGTATCTTTTTAATGAGCTCCAGATGTTTTAAACCCAGCTGCAGACACTATGAGCTTCTGAAGATTTAAAAAGTGCTCCATTCTTGTTCATGTACATGTTTATTCTTGCTGAGATACACAAGATATGCAGTCTTATAGTCTTTGCATATGTTTGAGAAAAAGTAAATGAGTGGGTGAATGGCTGAGTGTTAATGCACAGTGGACGTGTGCTGTTGTGTGGGAGGCTCAAGCAAGAGGACACATGAGTGGGTTTGTCCTGTGTGGGCAGTGAATCAGCTGCTATTAGAGGTACATGTGGGAGCTTCTGGAAGTCGAAATGAAAATGGATTTGAATGAGTGACTGAAGTGGAGTCATATGTGTTCAAAACTTTGTGAAAATGTGATGATTCATTGCAGTCTTTGTGCAGTCCTGGTCTCAAATGGGAAATCATGTGAAAAAATGGGACGCTAAGCCACAGCACCAGCATGTTTATCAGGTTTCCTGTGCAGGAAAGTCCATTTCCTTCCTCTTGAGAATTTCGCAAATTCTTCATCCCACAATACACACACTTACTGCCTTCTCTGGAATAAAAAAAAAAGTTTATGTTTGTTCACTTTTCTCTGATTACAATCGTGGCAATGTTTGCACCCTAAGGGTCAAGGTCCTATTCTCCCATGTACTTAATTGGAAAAGTTGCACAATTGCGCAGATTCTGACCACACAGCATTCTCCCACTTGACTTTAAGCATGTCACTGTGGGCTTTTATCAAAGATGCGCACTCTGGGTGGAGCAACCCTAAATGTGGATGTCACCTGTCAAATTTGGTCTTGCGCATATTCTCTAATCCAGTGGTTCTTAACCTTTTTTCAGTGATGTACCCCCTGTGAACATTTTTTTAATTCAAGTACCCCTTAACCAGAGCAAAGCATTTTTGGTTGAAAAAAAAAGAGATAAAGAAGTAAAATACAGCACCATGTCATCAGTTTCTGATTTATTAAATTGTATAACAGTGCAAAATATTGCTCATTTGTTGTGGTCAAGTGACAAGTGATTCAATTATAAATAAAGATTTTTATGCATAGAAATAATCATCAACTTAAAGTGCCCTATTTGAGATTGTAATAGTGATCCATCTGGATTCATGAAATAATTCTAAACATTTCTTCACAAAAAAAGAAATCTTTAACATTGATATTTATGGAACATGTCCACAAAAAATCTAGCTGTCAACACTGAATATTGCATTGTTGCATTTCTTTGCACAGTTTATGAACGTATATTCATATTTTGTTGAAGTATTATTCAATAAGTATATGTATAAAGGATTTTTGAATTGGTGGTATTTTTAGAATATTTGTAAAAACATCTCACGTACCCCTTGGCATACCTTCAAGTACCCCCAGGGGTACGCGTACCCCCACTTGAGAACCACTGCTCTAATCGAATTAATAGGCATAACTTGCAGCGCATAAAAAAAAAAAACAGCATAAAATTGATGCCAACTGGACTGTTTGGTTTGTCTTGGGAGACGTTTTGCCTCTCATCTGAGACTATAGATATAACAGCTCGTCTGAGTGTGTAGGATCCAAGTATTTCCAGGTAAAGGAACCATGGCCCAACTAAGGGTTTTGTTTTTGGGATGCAAAAGGAAGATACAGTGGAGTGATTCCTTTGATGGTCAACGTCAGTCAGAAATATATTCAGTAACGACTGTCTTACTCCACTGTTTCTTACCCACTTTCATTTTGCATTCCAAAAGAAACAATTCTTAGTTAGAGCTTCGATATTTGCATCCAGCACCTTCCGCTCATAGCTGTCCTAGCTAGTCTTTGAGCCTGAACTGATGAAGCCTGGATGAGAGGCAAAATGTCTTCCGACAACATAAACAATCCAGGTCTGATCGAATCAATGCACAGAGAACACTATGACCTAAACCACAGGTGTCAAACTCAAGGTAGACGAGCCCATCATTGAATTTTATAAGGTCCGCCACGCCATTTGCTGTTTTGCCACAATATTTTATGTTGACTGTCAAAATATATTATGGCCTGTCACATAGGACTGTGGGATATATCGATATACTCGATATATCGCGGGTTTGTGTCTGCGCGGTATAGAAAATGACTATATCGTGATATTCAAGTATACATTCTCACGCAGTTGCTTTTGGCTGCAGGCATTACACTGCATGCGTTTCTCACTCTTTCTTGTCTCTTCTTCTCACAGAGATGTAAACCAAGCGCACCTTCTGACATACGTCACATACTGTCATGTGTGGAATGTCACACGCTCCCACGGAGCAGAGGTAGCGACACCACGGAGCAGAGGTAGCGACATAACTTTAGCTGTTATGCTAGTGGTGAGGTGCAGGTGGTAATACGTGAGAAAGAAGTTGTGAATCTGGTAACAAATTGAGGAAGAATTAATTACCAAGAAAAACAGCACGGGATCCATCGTCCGGCGGTGGTTTGGCTTCAAGTGGGAATATGTTCCACATTTATGCGGCAAAAGCGTTGCTACAAAAAGTAGCAGCACTGCTAATGTAGCATCATTTTGAAGTCACCCACTAGAGAATGAAGAGTGCTTGAAACTCTGCATCAACATCTCCGGCCGGTGCCATACCAACAAAATTCCAAAGCAACTATTTCCAGATCAACATTCTATGAAAATAAAAAATTCAACAACTGCAGGAGATAACGTCCGCAAGAACCTATTATGCAGCTCATTTTTATTTGACAGTTATTGAAATATATTGTGTGACATCATGCACAAAAGGGCACTTTTGTTTGTTTTTAGCTATTGTTGTTGCGTTCTGTAGAAAAAATATACTTCAATTTAGTGTTGTTTTGATATGTCATCTTGGTGACATCATTCACAAAAGTGCACTTATAGCCTGTTTTAAAATGTCCCTGACAATCATGCACTTTCTGTTTTGAAATGACATGAATGTTTGTGTCACTGCTTAATAACTGTTTAATAAAAACAGTTTTGGTAAATTGATTTAGTTGTGATTTCCCCCTCTGCATGAAAGTTTAAAATGAGCATATTAATGCAGTATGAACAAGAATGTTTTAATGTAGACACATAGAATCATCATACTGCTGTGATTATATGCATCAAGTGTTCATTCAAGGCTAAGGCAAAATATTGAGATATATATTGTGTATCGCAACATGGCCTAAAAATATTGAGATATTAGTAAAAGGTCATATCACCCAGCCCTACCGTCACATCATTTAAGTGGCTTGCCACATAATTTAAATGCAGTGGCGGGCCGTGCGTTTCCCACCTAGGCCTTCAGTGATGTCTGACTTCAATGATTACCTCTCAAAATACCATCATTGATGTCACCACATGACTATTGTTGGAGAAATACTATACAGAAACACACTTACACACTACCGGTCATTGTACAAAACGGGTACATTTCTGGTGCATTTAAAAATCAATAGACCCGCATCAGCAATTAAAACATATCTCATGTGATACTGTCAAAATTAAAATTGAAAAAAACATTTTAAACGTGAAAAAATTAATAAAATATCTGAACTGACATTTCATCAACAGCTGAGCTAGCTTCCGAAGTTGGCCGACATGGTCTCACAAGATGTAGTTTCTCTTTAAATATCCATCTTGAAAATGGCCTTGCAAATATGTGTCTTGTCTAATCATAAAAGATGCAGACAAGGTGTGTTGGCTGACTACTCAAAGTTTACTCCACACCGGCATGTCTACACTAAAAACGTAAATGGGACTACTGCG
>NC_084613.1:47565449-47582949 GCF_033978795.1 Nerophis ophidion
TGGCTGCATCTGAAATAGGCAAAATAAAGGAAGACCTCACTTACCATAAATCACATTACAAAAAAAATGTGTACCTGCCAAAAAGTTAGGGACTTTATGGTTCTTTGAGGAACGTTAATGTAAATCACAAGTTTGGACTTCAGTGTTGTATGTTTGCTAGCAGGGTTAAAATCTGCCGATGTGTTTACGGTGGTCCAAGTTCCTCTATACAACAGGAGCACTCCAGTGTTTTTACGAATTTGCTGCAAAAATGTTTGTCTTCCATGTTTTGAACTGCACTCGGGAGACGGTATGGCGTCATTCCTGTATTTGGCCCCCAGGAGAATAGCACTGTACTAGTGAGTATCAATCAATCAATCAATGTTTACTTATATAGCCCTAAATCACTAGTGTCTCAAAGGGCTGCACAAACCACCACGACATCCTCGGTAGGCCCACATAAGGGCAAGGAAAACTCACACCCAGTGGGACATCGGTGACAATAATGATCCAGTGGGACGTCTGTGACAATAATGATTATGAGAACCTTAGAGAGGAGGAAAGCAATGGATGTCGAGCGGGTCTAACATGATACTGTGAAAGTTCAATCCACAATGGATCCAACACAGTCGTGAGAGTCCAGTCCAAAGCGGGTCCAACTCAGCAGCGAGAGTCCCGTTCACAGCGGAGCCAGCAGGAAACCATCCCAAGCGGAGGCGGCTCAGCAGCGCAGAGATGTCGAGGCGGATCAGCAGCGCAGAGATGTCCCCAGCCGATACACAGGCAAGCAGTACATGGCCACCGGATCGGACCGGACCCCCTCCACAGGGTAGAGTGGGACATAGAAGAAAAAGAAAAGAAACAGCAGATCAACTGGTCTAAAAAGGGAGTCTATTTAAAGGCTACAGTATACAAATGAGTTTTAAGGTGAGACTTAAATGCTTCTACTGAGGTGGCATCTCGAACTGTTACCGGGAGGGCATTCCAGAGTACTGGAGCCCGAACGGAAAACGCTCTATAGCCCGCAGACTTTTTTTGGGCTTTGGGAATCACTAACAAGCCGGAGTCCTTTGAACGCAGATTTCTTGCCGGGACATATGGTACAATACAATCGGCAAGATAGGATGGAGCTAGACCGTGTAGTATTTTATACGTAAGTAGTAAAACCTTAAAGTCACATCTTAAGTGCACAGGAAGCCAGTGCAGGTGAGCCAGTACAGGCGTAATGTGATCAAACTTTCTTGTTCTTGTCAAAAGTCTAGCAGCCGCATTTTGTACCAACTGTAATCTTTTAATGCTAGACATGGGGAGACCCGAAAATAATACGTTACAGTAGTCGAGGCGAGACGTAACAAACGCATGGATAATGATCTCAGCGTCTTTAGTGGACAGAATGGAGCGAATTTTAGCGATATTACGGAGATGAAAGAAGGCCGTTTTAGTAACGCTTTTAATGTGTGCCTCAAAGGAGAGAGTTGGGTCGAAGATAATACCCAGATTCTTTACCGTGTCGCCTTGTTTAATTGTTTGGTTGTCAAATGTTAGAGTTGTATTATTAAATAGAGTTCGGTGTCTAGCAGGACCGATAATCAGCATTTCCGTTTTTTTGGCGTTGAGTTGCAAAAAGTTAGCGGACATCCATTGTTTAATTTCATTAAGACACGCCTCCAGCTGACTACAATCCGGCGTGTTGGTCAGCTTTAGGGGCATGTAGAGTTGGGTGTCATCAGCATAACAGTGAAAGCTAACACCGTATTTGCGTATGATGTCACCTAGCGGCAGCATGTAGATGCTGAAGAGTGCAGGGCCAAGGACCGAACCCTGGGGAACTCCACACGTTACCTTAACGTAGTCCGAGGTCACATTGTTATGGGAGACACACTGCATCCTATCAGTAAGATAAGAGTTAAACCAAGACAGGGCTAAGTCTGACATACCAATTCGTGTTTTGATACGTTCTAATAAAATATTATGATCGACGGTATCGAAAGCAGCGCTAAGATCGAGGAGCAGCAACATAGATGACGCATCAGAATCCATCGTTAGCAATAGATCATTAGTCATTTTTGCGAGGGCTGTCTCCGTCGAGTGATTTGCCCTGAAACCGGATTGAAAGGTTTCACATAGATTGTTAGACGCTAAGTGTTCATTTAACTGCTCCGCAACAATTTTTTCGAGGATTTTTGAAATAAAGGGAAGGTGAGACACCGGTCGGTAGTTTACCATGAGGTCAGGATCGAGGTTAGGTCTTTTAAGAAGAGGATGAATAACCGCTTTTTTGAATGCTAGGGGAACAGTGCCCGAGGAAAGTGATAAGTTTATAATATTTAGCACTGATGGACCTAATAATACAAAGAGCTCCTTGATCAGTTTCCCAGGAAGAGGGTCAAGTAAACATGTTGTTTGTTTTATTCCATTTACACGTTGTAACAATTCCTCTAATGTTATTTCCTCAAAACGAGAGAAACTATTTTGGAGGGCAGTATCCGCCGTATATACAATCGTGTCAGTGTTAATAGAACCCCGTTGTAGCTGGGACGCATTGTCTTTAATCTCCTTTCTAATGACTTCAATTTTCTTACTAAAGAATTGCATAAAGTCATCAGCTGAGTGGGTGGAGCTACTGGAAGGAGTCCCTTGTTGGGTTAGTGATGCTACCGTACTAAACAAAAATTTAGGATCGTTTTTATTACGGTGGATGAGATTTGAGTAATAATTAGCTTTAGCTAAGGTAAGCATGCGTTTATAAGTTATTAAACCATCACTAAATGCTTGATGGTGCACCTCAAGTTTAGTCGTGCGCCATTTGCGTTCCAGCTTTCTGCATAATAATTTCTGAGCTCTAGTTTCTTCTGTAAACCACGGGGTGCGCTTTTTTGGAGCCTTTTTTAACTTTAGCGGTGCTATGTTATCAATGGTAGTAATAGATATAGTCTCATAAGAGGAGCTGTTTGCCGTTTGTTTTTCTTTTTTTTGGCGCCGCTGTAGTGGCTGCTGTTGGCAGGAGCTCTGTGGTCTTCTGTCATCCTTTTGTTTTCCTGATGTCTCCATCTTGTTTTAATTATATATATTTTTTTTGTCCCATTTTTTTATAGTCTTTGGTATGACTCGGCTGGGTTTTGAACTCCCAACCTACCGATCTCAGAGCGGACACTCTGCATGGGTGTCAAACTCTGGCCCGCGGGGTGTAATTTCATTTGGCCCTTGAGGCAATAATAAATTAATATTAGAGCTGGCCCGCCGGTATTGTACAGTGGCGGTGCCGCTGTATCACCGCATTCAACGCTAATTCTCATACTTGCCAACCCTCACGATTTTTCCAGGAGAATCCCGAATTTCAGTGCCCCCCCGAAAATCTCTCGGGGCAACCATTCTTCCGAATTTCCACCGGGACAACAATATTGGGGGCGTGCCTTAAAGGTACTGCTTTTATCATCCTCTTCAACCTGTCTTTACGTCCGCTTTTCCTCCATACAAACAGCGTACCGGCCCAGTCACGTGATATATGCGGCTTCTACACACGCACAAGTGAATGCAACGCATACTTGGTCAACAGCCATACAGGTCACACTGAGGGTGGCCGTATAAACAACTTTAACACTGTTACACCACACTGTGAATCCACACCAAACAAGAATGACAAACACATTTCGGGAGAACATCCGCACCGTAACACAACATAAACACAACAGAACAAATACCCAGAACCCCTTGCAGCACTAACTCTTCCAGGACGCTACAATATACACCCCCGCTACCAACAAAACTCGATTTTGCATGTCACTATAAAGTTATATAAGCCTTGCTTGTTCAATATTCAATGCAAAACTTGTTTGGGTCCCTATTGAAAGGTTAAGTTGTTCAACTTTGGCCCGCAGCTTTGTTCATTTTAGAATTTTGGCCCACTCTGTATTTGAGTTTGACACCCCTGCTCTAACCAGTAGGCCACTGAGTAGGTTTGAGTATCGGACAGCTCGGCCTCCTTGGACGCATCCTCGCTCATCCATGCAGACTGGCCGAGAGTTAGTGGGCGGCCGAGGGTGGAGTCGGATCGCTTGTTTGCTCCTGTCTCTGGCCATGCTCCCTCCAACCCAGCAGACAATGGCGTGGAACACCGCAGAGGCCACCACAGTGTATGTTATTTTTTGTGTTGTTTTTACTTCTGTAGCTGTATGTAGAAGTGGCTGCCCTTTAATGTCTTTAATGTCCTTTGTGTTCTTTGATGTTTCTCTCTTACACTGAGATTGGCTCCAGCACCCCCGCGAACCCGAAAGGGAAAAGCGGTAGAAATGGATGGATGGACACATGCTTACATGTGCTATGTCTATGAGGGTTTTTTTCTCCTTGGCCTCAGTCTGGATCGCCTCTCCAGGGTCTCCCCCCAGCGTTTACATGTTTCTCACCTTTTTTGTAAGGGGCACCGGAAGTTGGCAGAACTGTCAGCGATTCTGTTCTGTCTCCCTGTAATAATGTTAGTTTGATCTTGAATGGGATTGTGCTGTAAATCTTAATTTCCCTTCGGGGATTAATAAAGTATTTCTGATTCTGAACATTTACATATGTGCCAAGAGGGCACCAACCTTCCAATGTCTTTTACACACTAAATTGGCCCTAGTGTGTGAATGTTGTCTGTCTATCTGTGTTGGCCCTGTGATGAGATGACAACTTGTCCAGGGTGTACGTCGCCTTCCGCCCGAAAGCAGCTGAGATTGGCTCCACACCCCCCGCTACCCCAAAAGGGACAAGCGGTAGAAAATGGATGGATAGCTAGCGTTAGCTGTCATTGAATGTATATTCTGTCATAACAACATGACTGCAAATTGTTCGTTGCTTCTCTTCGACTGATTTTGTATGTGTCTGCGCGTGCTTGTTTACGAAACCGGATGATTAAAAACACAAATAATTTCATTTGGGCCTGCAAAATGTTTCATTTCATAAACTTTATAATTGTGAAAGATTTAGGATATTGCCTGACAATTGTCTTCTGTTAAACCACTAATGGTAACATAAGCTGTGTTCTTGTTGTATGTTTTGTTTTGAAAAATGTTACAGTGAGGAAGTTGCAATTAAACAGCATCTTTAAGGCAGTTTTCAGCCAAGCTAGTGAGAGTCCACCCTTGAACATCATTTGTTTTGTCAGCTGAAGTTATTATCAAAATATTCAAATCAAAATATTTTAATAAAGGCATGGAGAGGTAAAATAAGTCATCAGTTAAAATATTCCAACCGTGCCAATTTACAAACGTGTGGATGAAATAGACGTGCACGTGTCCCTAATAGAGTGATCAGGGCAGATGTGACACGCTCACGCGCACACACCAGTCAGCAGGTTAGTGAGCAGCAGATACTTAATGTTGTGACTTAAGGTGGTTTAATTGCCACAAGCTCAAAGCGAGGTCAGCACACAAAGAATTGGGGCAATTCGTACACATTTTGTTTTGTGTAAAAATACATGTGATCCTTATCTGGCTTCATAAAGGTCTTACCTGACGAACACGATGATGCCCACTTTAGCGATGTCGTCCTTGATCACTTTCCACGACTCTTTAATCATTTCTATGCTATCTTCACTTAGACATGAACCTTCCTCCAGCTTCTTCTCCCCCAAGTCCGCACTTTGCGCCAAGCCGGATATCGCACAGCCCATCCTTCATAAAGAAAGATTATGTTGTTTTTTAAAAGGTTTTAATGAAGTTATAAATTGTTGGGAGACTGGTGTGTGTGTTGCCTGTTCATCTGGTGGCGGTCTGGCGGAGTGCCCGACGCTGGTTTGATCATTTAAGGCTCATTTAAAACCTGTCATATTGGATGTACAACTTCCGGTATTGTTTTTCAAAACAAAACCTTTAATGCAAGCACACGTTTCTGGTGGTGGTAAATAAAAGCCAATGCTTTTATTCTGAAGGCTAATTAGTGCTAACAGCCGGCATTGCTTTGACGCCAGCGAGCAAACTTCGACGCAATTTCTGACAGCAACGCGAGTTGTTTAGCGGCATTCTATATGTTCCACTGTCCTCATTAGTGAATACAATCAATACTTAACTGCTTCACATGTCGAAAACTAGCTATTGACTACAGTTGTAACTAAATGCCAAATAAATGAAAGATATAGACCTAATATAACGTTGTTTTCACATATATTTGTGCATATTAAAATGTCCATTTCATACACCTCACCTTTTGGTCTGTGAATCAGGGGAAAAAAGGTGCTACAGATCTTCCTGAGGGTTTATTCATGAATACAGTCAAAAGACAATGTCAGTGGATTAAGTCACGTGTTTAATATTAGCATCATTACGTGACGTTAGTGACAATTTCTGTTTTTTTTTTATTGCAAACAGCACACTTCAAGTAAGTTTTCTTTAATGAACACCAAGGAGGTCCATTTCTATTTACATGCCAATCTTTGCCCCAAATAGAGCATCATAAATATCATTCATTAAAAAACATACATATAGGAAAGAACTAGAGCTCCAGTGATGCCTGAAAACAACAATTAGTGTGCAATGCTGTTATAATATAAACTCTTTGGTGTGGTCAGCTTATTGAGGTCATGTTTTCCCTCTGCAACTCAGTTTTATGCTTTAATATGAACAATAGTACAAAAACTAGCGACCCCAAGAGGGACGAGCGGTAGGAAATGGATGGTTGGATAAAACTTAACAGATTTATACCATTATAAGACTAATTATGCTAATAGGACTATTTACACATTTACATCAAGTCTCAAATGTACAAATATTGCAACACACCACAATGTTTCGACAAAACATCCCTTTAAGTGTCCAACACTGACTACACAACATGTTGTGGCGTAAAAGAAGGTTTCTCTGTCTCTGAAGATAAATTGTGTTCACGAGCTTGTGCTCAGGAACTTCTCCCGTAAACTTTTCACCAGGATACGTTCAGAAGTCTTCGCTTAACTCTCACCGGCCACCTCGGAGGGACAGTCAATGCTGTCCTGAAAGAGTTTGCTTTCCTCTGCCAGGACAGTGCTCTCCTGTGTGGTGGACGACGTTGGACTAGTCGAACAGCAGGTCTGCGCATGTTCCTGCAGGTTCTGCGCATGTTCCTGCAGGTTCTGCGCTTTATGAAGCGGAGAAGAGCCAAGCATGTGGTCCAGAGAGCTCCACCCACACAGCACTTTAAACGTAGTCCGAGGCTGGTCTTGGTCACCTGTCTCCTTGCACCAGGCGTCATGTTGCCCAGTAGGACAATGTGTCGCTTCTCCATGAGGGTCCGTGTGAGAACAGCCATAGCATTTGTCCGTAGAACATTCCAGCGCCCTGTTAAAGGGGTGGGTGTTGTCTGCCACTGGTGTGCAAGGGTTATATTTGGAGCGTAGTTGTTGTACGTCAGGCCAGTGGAAGTTCTCCTGCTGTGGGCTTTGTTGGCCAGAGGCTGTGCTGTGGGTGCTGGCTGCAGAACTCGGGGTCTGGACTGGACTTGGTGAATTCACCTCATGGATAACCATCTGCTCACAAAGGTTCAAGGGCAGTCTGAGGCTGGGTTTACCTGCAAACAGTGAAAACACCAAACTTAATTTTTTACAGACTTATGTTGTACTGGTTAAGCTCTACTCAAATCAGTTTTATACAGTTATATCCTACTTCAATGTAGTATCAGAGAAAAAAAAACCAGCCACATTTAAAGCATCAGTCAGACCTTAACAAGCTATGTGATGCTTGTGTGTGCTAAATCAGTCTATTTACGAGGACACTAAGAAAACACACCACTGCAGTAAAGTATGTTTAATACTATCATACTTCTATTGACTAAACATGGACAATATAGCCTAAAATCCATTTCCATCCATTTATTTTCAACCGCTTGTCCCTTTCGGGGTCGCGGGGAGTGCTGGAGCCTATCTCAGCTGCACACGAGCAGAAGGCAGGGTACACCATCTATGTTGCGAAAAATATTGCAGCCTTCCGCAAAAATGATATATGTCACAATATATTACTTGGTATATAAATATTGGTAATACCATTTCAAAACAGATTACAAAGGTTCCTACACTAATTTGGCTGCTGACAAATGCGGTAATATACAAACCCCATTTCAATATGAGTTGGGAAAATCTGTTAGATGTAAATATAAACTGAATACTATGATTTGCAAATCCTTTTCAACCCATATTCAGCTGAATATGCTACAAAGACAACATATTTGATGTTCAAACTAATAAACATTTTCTTTTGCAAATAATCATTAACTTTAAAATTTGATGCCAGCAACACGTGACAAAGAAGTTGGAAAATGTGGCAATAAATACTGATAAAGTTGAGAAATATTCATCAAACACTTATTTGGAACATCCCACAGGTGTGCAGGCTAATTGGGAACAGGTGGGTGCCATGATTGGGTATAAAAGCAGCTTCCATGAAATGCTAAGTAATTCACAAACAAGGATGGGGCGAGGGTCACCACTTTGTAAGCTAATTGTCGAACAGTTTTAGAACAACATTTCTCAACGAGCTATTGCAAGGAATTTAGGGATTTTACCATCTACGGTCCGTAACTGCGTCAAAAGGTTCAGAGAATCTGGAGAAATCACTGCACCTAAGCGATTATATTACGGACTTTAGATCCCTCAGGCGGTACTGCATCAAAAACCGACATCAGTGTGTAAAGGATATCACCACATGGGCTTAGGAACACTTTATAAAAACACTGTCAGTATCTACAGTTGGTTGCTACATCTGTAAGTGAAAGTTAAAACTCTGCTATGCAAAGCAAAAGCTATTTATCAACAACACCAAGGAACGCCGCTGGCTTCGCTAAGCCCGAGCTCATCCAGGATGGACTGATGGGATATTTGGAAACTGTGGACGTGGTGTCCTCCGGAACAAAGATGAAAATAACCCTCCGGATTGTTATAGGCGCAAAGTTCAAAAGCCAGCATCTGTGATGGTATGGGGGTGCATTAGTGCCCAAGGCATGGGTAACTTACACATCTGTGAGGGCACCATTAAAACTGAATGGTCCATACAGGTTTTGGAGCAACATGTGTTGTCATCCAAGCAACATTATCATGGATGCCCCTGCTTATTTCAGCAAGACAATGCCAAGCCACGTGTTACAACAGCGTGGTTTCGTAGTAAAAGAGTGGAGGTACTTTTCTGGCCCGCCTGCAGTCCAGACCTGTCTCCCATCGAAAAAGTGTGGCGCGTTATGAAGCGTAAAATACGACAGCGGAGACCCCGGACAGTTGAACGACTAACGCTCTACATAAAACAAGAATGATAAAGAATTCCACTTTCAAAGCTTCAACAATTAGTTTCCTCAGTTCCCAAAACGTTTATTGATTGTATATAAAAGAAAAGGTGATGTAACATAATGGTGAACATGCCCTTTCCCAACTACTTTGGCACATGTTGCAGCCAATATATTCCAAGTCAATTATTATTTGCAAAAAAAAAAATCAAGTTTATGAGTTTGAACATCAAATATCTCGTCTTTGTAGTGCATTCAACTGAATATAGGTTGAAAAGGATTTGCAAATCATTGTATTCCGTTTATATTTACATCTAACACAATTTCCCAACTCAAATGGAAACGGGGTTTGTATTTCGTCATTACCAGTTGTATTATTTTCTCAGAACTTACTGATTTAACTGTTAATTTACTGTTAATTTCTGTTGTACACGTTCATATTTACACTTCCGTTTGAATGTAATAATCACATATTCTTCTATTGTTTAGATGCTTTACATTAGTTTTGGGCGATACTACAAAATTGGGTATCAATCCGATATCAAGTAGTTACAGGGGCAATCTTGGTCATACCAATGCTGATGCTATTTTTCAAGATCATTGAAGAATTCCATTTTCCTCAAAATTCTAATCAGACTAAACACAGGAGGGCTCTGTGACAATATAAATTAAATATTAAAATTATTGTCTACTATTAGCTCTGATTTGAATAATGTATGCCCCTTAAAGGGGAACTGAACTTTTTCTGCAAGTTTGCCTATATTCCACAATTCTTATGAGAGACAAAACACCTATGTGTTTATTTTATTTAATGCATTTTAACTTGTAAATAAATGGAAAAAAATTTAACTAACAATGAAATCAATGGGAACCATGGTGTCATTGCCTCATTTGAGTCTTTTACGATCATAAAACCTAATAAATAATGATAACCCAATAATTAACACTACTCCATTTACATTTTGTATGAACCAATTATTAGGGACGTTATTATTATAAGCGATAACGTTAAGGACCTACATTTAGCAGTCCATTGATCACAGAGACGTAACTTCCTTATGCTGCTGTATTGACGTCATGAGCTGGCACTACTTATTGCCATGGAGATGCCATCCATCCATACATCTTCTTCCGCTTATCCGAGGTCGGGTCACGGGGGCAGCAGCCTAAGCAGGGAAGCCCAGACTTCCATCTCTCCAGCCACTTCGTCCGTCCAGCTCTTCCCGGGGGAACCCAAGGCGTTCCCAGGCCAGCCAGTAGACATAGTCTTCCCAACGTGTCCTGGGTCTTCCCTGTGGCCAAAACACCTCCCTAGGGAGGCGTTTGGGTGGCATCCTGACCAGATGCCCGAACCACCTAATCTGGCTCCTCTCGATTTGGAGGAGCAGCGGCTTTACTTTGAGCTCCTCCCGGATGGCAGAGCTTCTCACCCTCTCTCTAAGGGAGAGCCCCGCCACCCGGAGGAGGAAACTAATTTCAGCCGCTTGTACCCGTGATCTTGTCCTTACGGTCATAACCCAAATCCATGGAGATTGTGAAAGTCAATTCTAGATTATAAATCATGTCTCTCCCCTTGTTAGTAAAATGATGGGGACGTAAACTGAGAAGTTGGACCACTTTGACAGCCAACTTAGATGGTGAAAAAGACATGCGAAAACGCTGGTTTGCATCTGCCTTTTTTAAACCCTTCGCGAGGACTATGAGTCATTCTTCATCTCAACGGGATTATATTTACATCCTAACAGTCGGCATCCCAATGAGAGCAGACATCGTACAGTAAGTGTATTTTTTTTACCTTGTGATGCGTTTGTGAAATTAATGCGTAAATGTATGCAAATGATGGACAAAATCTGTAAATATTAAACGTTATCCTGAATGTGCCTGTTACTACATTACCTATATGTATACTTACAGTGTGTGTATAAAACGTTGATGTAGGTGTTTGGATGTTTAAGTGCTTTATAGGGCAGAATAGAGTGACTCCCTTGGCGCCATTGTAATCGAACTTTTACTTGAATTTATAAACGTACGTGTTCTTGTCTTACATAAGGATTGTGAATGATAGGCAAAACTGCCACATTTGTTTATATTCAAAAGCTTTAGCATAGCTGTAGCATGGCTTATTGTATCCTACAGTGTGTAGGGTAATGTTAAGCTGTTCCTCATCCTCCAGTGATAATATTCATTTGATAATTACACCATGGAGGCAAGGATTGCTGAAGTAAAAGCAGCTTTGCACTATGGAGGGACATTAGACTTTAGCTCACTACAGAGGACGCTACATTCCGTTGAGGACGTTCATTAGCATGTCGCTGTCAGATTTTTAATACACAACTACAATGTATCATCATTCATCAACGTACATTATCATAATATAACGGTAGTACTAAAAGCTCCATCGAAGGCCAAATGTACGTAATTTATATCCTATTTGTAGATGTTACAATAGGTGATGATAAAAAATAGCATTAACTATGACTATGTGAACAACTACAGTCCAATTTTACCTTTTTTCTTCACCTTCTCCTGGAGTACATGAGGCATGTTCCTCGAGCTTTGTGAACTTGAACTTTCTCGGTTCCTCTGCCAGACCATGGGTCGGTTGTTTTTGATGCGCTGGCTGTACTGACGTGCCAATTGGAACACCTTGTTCTTCATCTTGCCCATGTCCTGTAAGAGATGCTCCTCATCCACACTTGCTCTGAAGCTAATGATCTTTGGCAGTTGGACCAGGTTCTTTCCATCAAGTACTGAGGCCTTGAGATGTTTGGAGTTTTGATCAACTTCTAAAATGTTTGACCTATCTGAGACATGACTCGTTTCGCTTTCTTCTAGGATTGCAGGTTGGTTGGAATCCAAATATTCAACCTGTGCCTTTTTCTCCTCCTCTGATTCCATGTCTTGCCAGACTTTGATCATCTCTGATGAAGGTTGAAAGTCTTCATCTGTGGCACTCAAAGACCTCGTCTTAATGTCTTCTGGTCTTTGTGCTTCAGCTTTCGAGTGTATGTCTGGACTGGGAAGGTCAAAGATGGACCAGGAAGTGGGTCTATGTCGGGAGAGGACTTTTCTGTGGAGTGGAACAGCCTGCTGGTCTGGAATTGTGTTAAGCTGTCGGCTCAGGTGTCTCACCAGACCCGCCGGGATGTAGGAGAGACTTTCCCTGCGTTGAATGCTGAAGTTAGCATCTTGGTTCTCAGCGTGCTCGTAGTATCTCCTGATCTTGTGGATAAGGATGCGATCCTGTTTGGAGAGAGTAGACCTGCGCTCTACATCCGATTCTTGTGCAGATGTATCGACCTCTGCACGGGGATTTTCTTCAGAGACGTTGCAGTTTGAGGGGCTCTTTGGGACTTCATTAGGGGTCAAAGGAGAGGAGCAGGCTAAAGAGTCCAAATCCTCTGAGACCAGGCTGCTACGCCTGGACAGGCCGCTGATGAAGCGCTCAGCGATGAAGCTTGACTGATCCAACACGGAACAGGGTAGGATGCTCTTACTCCCCGCCAGCACCTCCTCATCCTCCTCAGAGAGCTCGCTGCTCATTAGCACACTAGTCTCCTCCACTGGAAGACCTGATGAGTCGCTACTTCCCTCTTCTTCCTCACCAGTTTCCCCAAAGGTCTGCGCACGCTCCGGATTGACGGCCTCTTGGGTTTGGGAGGACGAGTAAGGGCGTATGGGCTTCTGAGCCACCAGCTGATGGACGCTCTCTACTTTAGGAAGAGAGTTTGGAGGATGCAGCTCATTCAAATGGACCTGAATATGGAAGTGTGTTTGCAACAAGGCACAGATAAAGTTATAAAATATATATTCCAAATAACAAGAGTACAGTAGAACCACCATTTACAAACTTTTTGATTTACAAACCACAGACTAAATAAAAATATGCTTTGTTCATCCAAGCATTGTGTGCCTCGCAGCGCAGCCATTTTGGGCGGGCTGATCCATATCTGGTGCGCCGTCGGTCGGCACTGCTGTCGTTAGCTACCGTGCTAATTGCTCCATTGTGTATTTTTTAGCTCTTTTACGGCACATTTCTAGTTTTGCGAGTTCAACATGATTCCAAAGAAAGCAATGGACAAGTGATGTGTGGTTTGAAACATTCAGGAAGTCACCCTACCTTCCGATGCATGTAAAGAAAATTAATCGACAAGGTAAATGGATAATCATTGAAGCGATTAGCAATAAAAAAAGTTAAGGTTAATAATTGTTTTTAATTTTAAACAGAATGCACCACAGGGTGTATGCCTGTCAGCAGGGCATGGGTTGTGCTCCTTGTTATGTTTGTTTGATATACAGTACTGTATAGCACTTTATATTGTGTTCAAGTTTTAGAAACTCTTACTAAAACTGACTTTTGTCAAAGCTGAAACCACTTAAACATATTTACATTGTTTTTGATAACAAATTTGCTTAAATATGCAAACTTTTCTATTTATGACCTCTGTTCAAGAAACCAATTAAGTTTGTAAATCGAGGTTCCACTGTATAAAACATGATGAGCTGGAAAAACATTCTAATGAGAGCACTCTACACTCTCCATTATCCGAATGGACCGTTTCAAAGTCAACTGAGCAGCTCAATTGAAAGCATCCACAACATTTGATTTTATTTTGTTTTATCTCCAGAGACCCATTTAAGTTTGATTAGCGCAGCCCACTCTAAAGGACAATTAGTCCAACCCAAACACTCCACTACTGGTTAAAAATAATGTCTATAGTGCTGATAAATGAGGGTGGAGATAAGGCCGAGAAAAACAAGCGTAATGCCCACTCTGCTTAGAGTAGCAGGAGCTGCGCCTCAGTTGAGAGTTGCAGCTGGTCGCAAAATCAAATTTTCAGTTTGAGAGCAAGTACTAATGTAGCTGCACATGATTGAAATGTTGTCTTACTGCGAAGTGCATCTATTTGTGATGTACAGTCAGTCCATCAAAGCATTCAGAGAGAAAGTCCTGAGTGTTTTTTTTTTGAGAAATAAACAAGAAAGAAAAACAATACCTGTGTGGTGTTGCTCACATCTTTCTGGGTTTCTTCACAGCCGGAAGACTCTTCTGTCTCTTTTCTCTGTTTGTCTGATAGCTGGGCAGCATTGCTCACTGGATCCTCCTGCAAGAGTCAAACAACAGAATTTTGATTTCAATAGATTGTGACTAGGCCTGGGCTGATAACAAATATTGACCCATAAATTATTGCCGATCAACAATATTACTGTCAGCAATTTTTTGAGACCAATCCAAGAACTAATGCAATGGTAATATATAATAAGAATATTGCAAGTAACTTTTTCATATGGAATAAACATTGATTTTTCATAATTCAATAGACTTTTTTTTTACCATAGATTATGATTATTCTAAATAAGTAAAAAAAAATAAAATAGACTCTCCATCTCTTTGCAAAAACTGCACTTCAATAAATACTGTATTTAACATTTTAAAGTGCAGGTTTCCCCAGTTGGATTTTTTAATATTTGCCTTAATTTTTTAACCAATTTCGCATACTGGCTCTTTTGTTTATGGGAATAGGCTAATCTTGATCATTCGGTTTGAAGTTGAAATATACCTACAACACAACATTCGCAATCATCTTTTTTCAATCTAATTTTTGTCACTTTGCCGTGCTTCTCACTAGCGAAGCTTTCCGCTGCCCAAAGCTAGCAGTCCAGTCAAAGATTGATAAAACGACAGACAAGAAGGTTCATTCCCTTCATTTAATTCTCTTATTAAATAAACATGCTCAGATGGTGCAGAGTGAACCCTTTTGCACCCTGTTTGCAAGCAACAGATGAATAAACACACCAACATGGAAATGTATCGATCCCGGTAAAATTATCTTTAGTTTCATTTATTGACCTATACATTTTGAATTAATTGACTTATTGATTACCGGCCCAGGCTGAACCGCAACTTTGACAAAACATATTTCTTGAAAAAATGGAAAAAAAAAATTGTTAACAAAGATAAATGTTTATCTCCTGTTATTTTAATTGTTGAATAAGATGGCTATATGATCCTTTGAAATGAAAAATGGCACATTGTCAGTGGTTGTAATGCAAATGGACACATGAATTTCATGATCCATCATATAAAAATAATCATGAAACAGAAGAGACATGACAAGAGAAGCGCATGCAAAGAGAGACAAAGAGTATGACCTGCATGCTAATGAATACAAACTGACGCATTCATTGAGCCCGATACACATGCGGACGCTAGTCGGATGTGTTCATACAGACGGGAGTGGGGCGAAAAGCAGTGTGGGCGAAGAAGAGCGGTCGAGAGGAGCGGTGAGCAAGCGGAAAAAAGCAGGAAATGGGAGCGTCGTGGGTGGCAGACAACCCTCACCGTTGTGAAGTGAGAAGAAAGCAAAGCCCTGCTTCTATAGTGCCAGCAGGAGATGGCTGCCAGCACAGAGCTGGCAAAGTCAGCTACCTGGTCCACTCCCATTAGTAAATCCTCCTTGTAACTCTCCCCCTCTTCTTTTTTCTGCTCTGTCATCTCAAGCACTAGACCTCCATCACGAGGTGAGGAGCTCAGGTTTGGATCAGTGGAATTTAGCTGCAGAGTTTCCCTTCTGGGGATGAGATGCTCCACACTGGGCCCCTCAGCCAGGGGCTCGCCTACACTGGAAGATAGTGTCCTGACGCTTGTGGCAGGCTGAGGAGGGCGCCTGTCGCCCAGCAGGGCCCCCTCGCTCTCTGCATGCTGTGTGAGAGGTCACAGACATGTGGGTTGTTACTGCAAGGCCCGTGCTTGTTCCACATTGTTAACAGGGATGAAATCATTACAAAAGCTGCTTTGGGTGAGATATGATTAGGTAGTCCATTTATTTTTCTTCGGATGATTAGGTGAGCGCTATTTTGCTTTTAAGGTTAAGCATTTTACAAACCTTACCAGATCTCATCAAAGCACATTGTGGAAGACTTAAAGGCCTACTGAAATTAGATTTTCTTATTTAAACAGGGATATCAGGTCCATTCTATGTGTCATACTTGATCATTTCGCGATATTGCCATATTTTTGCTGAAAGGATTTAGTAGAGAACATCGACGATAAAGTTCGCAACTTTTGGTCGCTAATAAAAAAGCCTTGCCTGTACCGGAAGTAGCCAACGATGTGCGCGTGACGTCACGGGTTGTGGAGCTCCTCACATCCTCACATTGTTTACAATCATGGCCACCAGCAGCGAGAGTGATTCGGAGCGAGAAAGCGATGATTTCCCCATTAATTTGAGCGAGGATGAAAGATTCGTGGATGAGGATAGTGACAGTGAAGGACTAGGTAAAAAAAAAAAAAAGACAGGGCAGTGGGAGCGATACAGATGTTATTAGACACATTTACTAGGATAATTCTGGAAAATCCCTTATCTGCTTATTGAGTTACTAGTGTTGTAGTGAGATTATACTGTCGTACCTGAAAGTCGGAAGGGTGTGGCCACGGGTGTGTGCGGAGGAGGCAAGAGAGTCGCAGCTGCCTTTTTGACAGCTGCAAGAAGAACGACGCAAGCTCCGCTAATGTCTACGGTAAGAGCCGACTTATTACCACAATTTTCTCACCGAAACTTGCCTGTTGACATGTGGTAGGGATCCATGTTTGCTTGACTGCTCTGTTCCATAGTAGAGCTTCACCTTCGGGAATGTAAACATGGAAACATTGGCTGTGTTGTGTTGCTAAAGGCAGCTGCAATACACCGCTTCCCACCTACATATTTCTTTTTTGATGTCTCCATTATTAATTGAACAAATTGCAAAAGATTCAGCAACACAGATGTCCAGAATACTGTGTAATTATGCGACTAAAGCAGACTACTTATAGTTGGATCTGGCTGGAAAAAAATGTCCGCTACAATCCGAGACGTCACGCGCACCCGTCATCATAAGCGTCATCATACCGACGTTTTCAACAGGATACTTCGCGCGAATTTTAAAATTGCAATTTTGTAAACTAAAAATGCCGTATTGGCATATGTTGCAATGTTAATCAATCAATCAATGTTTACTTATATAGCCCTAAATCACTAGTGTCTAAAAAATGTCATCATTGATAAATAAACTATCAGACTGCGTGGTTGGTAGTAGTGGGTTTCTGTAGGCCTTTAAGGGAATAAAAAGCATGGATTTACATTCCCAACACTTACCTTCATAACATCTGTAAAGAAAGCAGAGAAAAAGAAACATAAATTATTAACAAATGAGAATGCCACAGATTGGTTCAAAGAAAGAGCACATTGTGTAGTGTACAGCTTTTAGAAATGAGGTTTAACGTATGATACTGGATGTTATTAATAAAGCATGTTCCCCAGGGTCA
>NC_084613.1:47585449-47660449 GCF_033978795.1 Nerophis ophidion
TCTTCTGAAATTTGCCAGAGAGCACATGGATGATACAGCAGAGGATTGGGAGAATGTCATGTGGTCAGATGAAACCAAAATATAACTTTTTGGTATAAACTCAACTCATCGTGTTTGGAGGAAGAATAATACTGAGTTGCATCCCAAGAACACCACACCTACTGTGAAGCATGGGGGTGGAAACATCATGCTTTGGGGCTGTTTCTCTGCTAAGGGGACAGTACGATTGCTCCGTGTTAAGGAAGGAATGAATGGGGCCATGTATCGTGAGATTTTGAGCCAAAATCTCCTTCAATCAGTGAAAACTTTAATTGATTGACCAAATACTTATTGTCCACCATAATTTACAAATAAATTCTTTAAAATTCCTACAATGTGAATTCCTGGATTTTTTTTTCATATTCTGTCTCACACAGTTCAAGTGTACCTATGATGAAAATTACAGACCTCTGTCATCATTTTAAGTGGGAGAACTTGCACAATCGGTGGCTGACTAAATACTTTTTTTTGCCCCACTGTATGTGTATATACATATATATATACACATATATATATATATATATATATATATACATATATATATATATATATATATATATATATATATATATATATATATATACACATATATATATATACACAGTATATATATATCCATCCATCCATCCATCATCTTCCGCTTATCCGAGGTCGGGTCGCGGGGGCAACAGCCTAAGCAGGGAAACCCAGACTTCCCTCTCCCCAGCCACTTCGTCTAGCTCTTCCCGGGGGATCCCGAGGCGTTCCCAGGCCAGCCGGGAGACATAGTCTTCCCAACGTGTCCTGGGTCTATATATATATATATATATATATATATATATATACACAGTATATGTATATATATATATATACACATATATATATACACAGTATATATATATATATATATATACACATATATATATATACACAGTATATATATATATATATACACATATATATATATATATACACACACAGTATATATATATATATATATATATATATACGCATACATACATACATATATGTATACATACATACATATATGTATATACACATTCATACATAAAAACCCTGTTTCCATATGAGTTTGGAAATTGTTTTAGATGTGAATATAAACGGAATAAAATGATTTGCAAATCTTCTTCAACCTATATTCAATTGAACGTACTACAAAGACAAGATATTTGATGTTCAAACTCATAAACTTTATTTTTTTTTGCAAATATTAATTAACTTGGAATTTCATGGCTGCAACACATACCAAAGTAGTTGGGAAAGGGCATGTTCACCACTGTGTTACATCACCTTTTCTTTTAACAACGCTCAAACGTTTTGGAACTGAGCAAAGTAATGGTTGAAGCTTTGAAAGTGGAATTTTTTCCCATTTTTGATTCATGGAGAGCTTCAGTCGTTCAACAGTCTGGGGTCTCTCCGCTGTCGTATTTTACGCTTCATAATGCGCCACACATTTTCGGCGGGAGACACGTCTGGATTGCAGGCGGGCCAGGAAAGTAGCTGCACTCTTTTTTCACAAAGCCACGCTGTTGTAACAAGTGCTGAATGTGGCTTGGCATTGTCCCTTTGAAATAAGCAGGGGCGTCCATGAAAAAGACGGCGCTTAGATGGCAGCATATGTTGTTCCAAAACCTGTATGTACCTTTCAGCATTAATGATGCCTTCACAGATGTGTAAGTTACCCATGCCTTTGGCACTAATGCACCCCATTACCATCACAGATGCTGGCTTTTGAACTTTGCGTCGATAACAGTCTGGATGGTTAGCTTCCCCTTTGGTCTGAATGACACGATGTCAAATATTTCCAAAAACAATTTGAAATGTGCACTCGTCAGACCACAGAACACTTTTCCACTTTGCATCAGTCTATCTTAGATGATCTCGGGCCCACAGAAGCCGGTGGTGTTTCTGGATGTTGTTGATAAATGGCTTGAGCTTTGCGTAGTAGAGCTTTAACTTGCACTTACAGATGTAACGACAAACTGTATTTAGTGACAGTGGTTTTCTGAAGTGTTTCTGAACCCATGTGGTGATATCATTTAGAGATTGATGTTGGTTTTTGATATAGTTCCGTCTGAGCTATTGAAGGTCACGGTCATTCAATGTTGGTTCCCGGCCATGCCGCTTACGTGGACTGATATCTCCAGATTTTCTGAACCTTTTGATGATATTGGCCATAGATGTTGAAATCCCTAAATTTCTTGCAATTGCACTTTGAGAAACGTTGCTCTTAAACTGTTTCACTATTTGCTCACGCAGTTGTGGACAAAGGGGTGTACCTCGCCCCATCCTTTCTTGCGAAAGACTGAGCATTTTTTGGGAAGCTGTTTTTATACCCAATCATGGAACCCACCTGTTCCCAATTAGCCTGCACACCTGTGGGATGTTCCAAATAAGTGTTTGATGATCATTCCTCATTTTATCAGTATTTAGTGCCACCTTTCCCAACTTCTTTGTCACGTGTTGCTGGCATCAAATTCTAAAGTTGATTATTTGCAAAAAAAAAAATGTTTATCAGTTTGAACATCAAATATGTTGTCTTGGTCGCATATTCAACTGAATATGGGTTGAAAATGATTTGCAAATCATTGTATTCCATTTATATTTACATCTAATACAATTTCCCAACTCATATGGAAACGGGGTTTGAATATACACCCATACATACATATATACATACACACACATATATATATATATATATATATATATATATATATATATATATATATATATATATATATATATATATATATATATATACATACACAATATTTTCTACTACGTTGTTGGCATCTGTAAGTATTCTAAGACAATAGATTGGCACCCCTTGGATATGATTTAGTTGGTCATACAGACCCACACGGGAGTGACAGTCTCTGTTGCACTTGGTGCTTTGTAGGTCGAGTCAGCAAGAGGATGTAGTTGCTTGCTGCTTGCTCTTTCTCTGAGCTCGCTTCTCATCTGCAAGCTGCCGGAGTTTTGCCTCGCCAGCTTTCAGTCTAGTGTTCACGTTGTGTCTCCAGCTTTATCTGTCCTGAGCAAGCTCTTCCCAGGTGTTCAGGTCCATGTCAAGCGCTTTCAGGTCAAGCTTGCAGACATCCTTGAAGTGGAGATGTGGCCGTCCCGTTGTCCTCTTGCCAGAGGCAAGCTCTGCATAGTCTTTGGGGATCCGGCCATTGTCCTTTCGACGCACATGGCCCAGCCATCAAAGGCGATGCTGACGGAGGAGAGTGACCATGCTGGGAATCTTGGCTTGTATCAGCACCTCGTTGTTTGTCACACGATCTCTCCATATAATCCCGAGTTTGCGACGGAGGCAGCGCATGTGAAAGGCACTTACCCTCTTCTCCTGCGAAGAGTACAGAGTCCAGGATTCGCTGGCGTACAAGAGAGTGCTTAGCATGCAGGCACGATACACAGCGATCTTGGTGTTTATTGTCAGCATGCTGTTGTTCCATACAGTTTGTGACAACCTGGCCAAGCTTGTGGATGCCTTGCCGAACCTCTTGTTGAGCTCCACTTCCAGTGAGAGGTTGTCAGTGATTGTGGAGCCAAGGTATGTGAACTGATTGACGACCTCTAATTCATAGTCATTAATGGTGATACAGGGTGGTTCAGCATCTTGGGCCATCACATTTGTCTTCTTCAAACTGATAGTAAGGCTGAACTCGTCGCATGCCTTTGCAAAGCGGTCCATCAGGCTCGGTAGCTCTTCTTCTGTGTGGGTGGCCTGAGCAGCGTCATCTGCAAACATGTCTCTGATGGTTACCTCCCGGACCTTGCTCTTTACTTTTATGCGAGCCAGGTTGAACTGTCGGCCGTCTGACCGAGTGTGGAGGTAAACACCCTCGGTCGACGATCCGAAGGCGTGCTTCAGCAGAGCAGCAAAGAAGATGTGGAAGAGAGTGGGAGCGAGGCCACAGCCCTGCTTGACGCCACTGCGGATGTCGAAGGTATCTGACGTCGAGTCGCCATATTGAACCGTGCCTTTCATGTCGCCATGGAATGACTTGGTTATGCTCAGGAGTCTCGGTGGGCAGCCAATCTTCGCTAAGACTGTGAAGAGCCCATCCCTGCTGACAAGGTGGAACGCTTTGGTCAGGTCTATGAAGGCCAGAAGGAGGGGTTTGTGCTGCTCTCTGCACTTTTCTTGCAGTTGCCTGATGGTGAAGACCATTTCAATGATTGATCATTCCGAGTGGAACCCGCACTGGTACTCTGGGTATACTATATCAGCAAGCTTCTGCAGTCTGTTCAGGAGGACGCGTGCGAAGACTTTGCCTACGATGCTTAGGAGAGATATTCCTCTGTATTTGTTACAATCGCTTCTATCATCATTGTTCTTGTACAGGGTAACGATGTTGGCGCCTCTCATGTCCTAAGGTACTGCTCTTTACTCCCAGCACTGACAGAGAAGGTTGTAAAAATGTTCCCCCAGTGTGCTGTCGCCACACTTGATGACTTCTGGTGGTATGCCATCCTTCCCAGGCGCTTTTCCTGAGGACAGGCTCTCAATGGCCTTCTTTAGTTCAGCCAGAGGGGATTTCTCGTCCAGTTCAGCCATGAGAGGGAGGCTTTCAATGACTGCAAGGGCATCGTATGTGACTTGATTCCGACTGGAGTACAGTTCGGAATAGTGTTCCACCCATCTGTCTATCTGCTTGCCTTTGTCCTGGATAGTCTCGCCCGTGGCAGACTTCAGTGGTGCTGTAACCTTCTTGTTGGGGCCCATGGCTTTCTTGATGCCTTCGTACATGCCGCTGATGTTTCCAGTATCAGCCATTAACTGGATGCTCTGGCAGAGCTGGAGCCAGTATTCGTTAGCACATTGCTTTGCTATAGTCTTTTTACAAACCCCGTTTCCATATGAGTTGGGAAATTGTTTTGGATATAAATATAAACGGAATACAATGATTTGCAAATCCTTTTCAACCCATATTCAGGTGAATGCACTACAAAGACAAGATATTTGATGTTCAAACTCAGAAACTCTATTTTAATTTTTTTGCAAATAATAATTAACTTAGAATTTAATGGCTGCAACATGTAAAAGTTGGGAAAAAGCATGTTCACCACTGTGTTACATCACCTTTTCTTTAACAACACTCAATAAACGTTTGGGAACTGAGGAAACTAATTGTTGAAGCTTTGAAAGTTGAATTATTTCCCATTCTTGTTTTATGTAGAGCTTCAGTCGTTCTACAGTCCGGGCTCTCCGCTGTCCTAATTTACAATTCATAATGCGCCACACATTTTCGATGGGAGACAGGTCTGGACTGCAGGCGGGCCAGGAAAGTACCCGCACTCTTTTAATACGAAACCACGCTGTTGTAACACGTGGCTTGGCATTGTCTTGCTGAAATAAGCAGGGGCGTCCATGATAACGTTGCTTGGATGACAACATATGTTGCTCCAAAGGCTGTATGGACCATTCAGCATAAATGGTGCCTTCACAGATGTCTAAGTTACCCATGCCTTGGTCACTAATACACCACCATAACATCACAGATGCTGGCTTTTGAACTTCGCGCCTATTACAATCCGGATGGTTATTTTCCTCTTTGTTCCAGAGGACAACATGTCCACAGTTTCCAAATATAATTTGAAATGTGGACTCGTCAGACGACATTTCACTTTGTATCAGTCCATCTTAGGTGAGCTCGGGCCCAGCGAAGCCAGCGGCGTTCCTTGGCATTGTTGATGAATGGGTTTTACTTTGCATAGCAGAGTTTTAACTTGCACTTACAGATGTAGCAACCAACTGTAGTTTCTGACGGTGGTATTATGAAGTGTTCCGGAGCCCATGTGGTGATATCCTTTACACATTGATGTCTGTTTTTGGTGCAGTACAGCCTGGGGGATCAACGGTCCGTAATATCATCGCTTACGTGCAGTGATTTCTCCAGATTCTCTGAACCTTTTGATGATTTTACGGACCGTAGATGGTAAAATCCCTAAATTCTTTGCAATAGCTGTTTGAGAAATGTTGTTCTAAAACTGTTTGACAATTTGATTACAAAGTGGTAACCCTCACCCAATCCTTTCTTGTGAAAGGCTGAGCATTTTTTTGGGAAGCTGTTTTTATACCCAATCATGGCACCCACCTGTTCCCAATTAGCCTGCACACCTGTGGGATGTTCTAAATAAGTGTTTGATGAGAATTTCTCAACTTTATCAGTATTTATTGCCACCTTTCCCAACTTCTTTGTCACGTGTTGCTGGCATCAAATTCTAAAGTTAATGATTATTTGCAAAAAAAAAAATATGTTTATCAGTTTGAACATCAAATATGTTGTCTTTGTAGCATATTCAACTGAATATGGGTTGAAAATGATTTGCAAATCATTGTATTCTGTTTATATTTACATATAACATAATTTCCCAACTCATATGGAAACAGGGTTTGTACTTTGTGTGTGTATATATATATATATATATATATATATATACATATATATATAGTTTAAAGTATTATGTTGATAATGTTTAACACAGCATTAAACAGTTACTTTGAAGAAGCAGTACGTGTGATCGGTATTGGTATTGGCATAGGCCGATCTCACTCATGTATGATCGGTATCAGAATCGGCAGCATAAAACCTCGATCAGAACATCCCTACTTTCAACAGTTCGTGGCCGTGAAAAACATCGCTGACCAGGAAAAACTTCCAGATCTTGCGCCGCATGATTTGTCCTCTTTCCCAAGAAGACCGTCACAACAGAATTGCAGAAGATCCCAGAAAAATCCATATGATGGCGTTGTACAGAAGGCTTAGAAAGTGCGATATACCAGGGGGTTTACTGCGAACTGTAGTAATGATTTTGAATACAGCAGATCTGTTATAATTTTTCTGACACACCTTGTACAGTAAGTATGATATATAAATGTGTCAAAAGACAAGACACAAAATGATGTCTGGGTATTTCACCTGATCTTCTTCTTCCATTCCGTCTTGCAAGATGAAAATCTTCAGACTGGTAAGAATCTGCTCTTTTCACCCTCTCTGGACTACAGCGGTACTTCCCAGGACCTATGTTTTGGTGAAAAGAAAATATTAGGTCGGCTGTTTTTTACTTTAAAGTACAACAACCTAATAATCATTCTGGTTCATACTCACAATTTGAAATGTCCACGATTGTTTCTTTTGCCTTAAATTAAGAGCAGGAGATATTTTTTCTTTTTTTCAAGATGGCTTAAAAGACATCACTTTATGATGTAAGGATGACATTGTTTTGTACCTTTGGTGGAACAATAGTGTTGTGGTTCTCTAGAATGAGCCTTTTGATGTGATGGGACCAGAGACGCTTCTCTTCTACAGACTTGGCCTAGAACAAAAAGCCATTGTCCATTTTATTAAAGACACAGATGATGCATGCTGGCATAGTGACACAAAACACAACGCAGCACATCACACAACTGTGATGGAGGTAATTTTCTGTGAAGAATCTTACAGTGGACGAAGGAATCTGCTAAAATACTAATATGACATTTTCCTGATACCAAACAATGCAGATGTCTGCCGGTTTTAGGACAAATTGTCTTGCAATTGGATAAATGTCAATTTTAATAGGTGATCGGATACTTTTGGAGAGGGTAAGGTGTCAAGGGTTTCCATTGCAATCTAAAGGGAATGCCTCCACAAGCATATTGCAGACACACACAGAAGTAAGTTATAAACTTGACGGTGGAGCAAAGTTTACACCATAGCATATCCAACACATATTCTCTAGAGCACAATGTAGTGGTCTGCATAGCTGCCATTTTAGATTTGGCCATGGCCTTCAATTCAGAAGATCACAACATTCTAACAATATTTGATAATGTCTTGTACAAGAGTTGCATTAATTGGTTTGCTAGCTATCTCAATACACAGGTACGAGTTACGTCTGAAAATATTGTGTCAGATTCGCTTAAGACTTCTAAAAGTGTGCCCCATGATTCCACATTGGGTCCTACCTTATATTCAATCTGAATGAAAATGATGTGGCTAAGAACTAAAAAAAAATATTATCTACTCATTTGCTCCTTCAATTCACTTCTCAGCATCCACATCTGTCCTTCAATTCAAAGAAGACCAAATGATTTGTCTGTAAAAAAGGTGTTACTCTTTTTTTTTTTTTTTTTTATTGCCTCTGATTTTCCTTTTTCTATACCCACTATTGTATTCTATATAAGCTGATAGGCTAGCTCAACATGGGGACTTTATCACTGGCTACATGAATATAAGAATATTAGGGAAAAAACCCTCAATGCCTCCCTCTCGTGCATGGCGGACCAAACTGTGCGGCATTTTCCAGAGTACCGAGTCCCTATTATTTACCTGCACAGTATGAGGCTGCTTGGGATGCTTGAAATGGATGACACTGAAGAGGAGGGGATCCTTTGCATTGTCCAGTAGCATCAAGGTTGAACACTGGGATCACAAAAGAAAAGTCCAGTTACGTTAGATTTTAACTGATCCTGTTCTCATAAAAAATAGCAACATAAGTAGAAGTTTGTAATTTTAAAGCTTAGAACTTTACTTTTTATACAAACAAGAAGCTCTGACAGGTGCGGTGATGCTTATGTTGCTGACATTTGTTTCTTATAGTTATTTTATGAATTTATCAATAATTATGAATGATTAACCCATTGTTTTGTTATTATAAGACATCTTTTTATTAAAATAAGCAAACTTACTAAAATATGTGTCTTGTAGACATAGTGTTCCCCTCTTTTCTTGGTAATGAGCAGCATCTTTTCAAGCAGGAAAAGTGTACGACTATTCTTCGCCCGCAGCACATGAAAGGTGCCCTCCAGCACCAGCTCACCATAGGTTGTCAGGTCAAGACCTTTCCAGTTGATCAGAAGAGACTGTATCTCCTGCACATGAACACATGAACACATAAGCACGCACACGCACAAACACACACACACACACACACACACACACACACACACACACACACACACACACACACACACACACACACACAATACAATCATTATGTGTGTGTGAAAACAATCAAGTCAGGATTCATGCCAAATTCAATTATTACCAGCAGCTAGGACTCAATGATCTATGGACAAATAGTGAAAGTTGCGTTTTGACAATATTTGGGCAGGATGTATTTATATTTATACTCGGGCTGCACAATTAATCAACATCAAATTGACATCAAGGTTTCAATTAGTTTTTTACCCACAGGAGGCTAAGTTTTTGTATCTTTCTTTGCCGTTACCGGCATTTGAGTGACATACATTTTGGCCAATCAGAATTGTTGAGCCCGCGTTTGTTCGCCTCTCGCTTCAAATAGGGAGATAGACGTCTCACTCTGTCTATCTCGCCTTTCAGCACCTGAGAGCGTTTATTTAACAGTAGAATTAACTGAACGCAGTGAGCCCTCTTTTCAGTTATTCACAATCTTTGTATTGGTGGGCGGAGAGCAACTCAGCAAGACCGGACACACACAGAGCACGAACAGAGAGCCTTGCGACACACCATTGAGAAGTTCTGCAAAAAAAACATTAGGATGGGAAAAAAAAATATGACTCCAAACCAACTGCCCTGTTAATATATCAGCATCAAATCAAACAACCAATAAGAGCACATCAACCTGGACGAATGAGCGAGAATGCCGTGAACACATGGTGGCGACCAGGGGCGGTTCTAGGCATGGTTATATGAGGGGGCAGTCAGAAATGTGAAGGGGGCATCATGTGTACACATCATGCTCCAGCAATTTTTTTTTTGTGCTTATGGTAACAATGCTTTCTTTATTGAAATGGGTCTTTAGCTATGTGTCCAACCCCAACCTGGAGTAGTGGATTGCACTTTGTCAGGCCTCTACCTTCAGACCTGTCCAACTTGGGTGTCCCACCTGAAGACTAAGCTCCTGCTGGTATAGCTCTTACGGTAACTGAGGCACGCAAACCCTCTGACCACAATAGGGTGGCAATCCCTCAGGGGGGGGAAACATTAACAGCGCTGCCATATTTCCGACAGGGGAAACAGAAGCAGGCGTCTCGCACCACAGAATACTCTAGCCATGGTCGTGTGCGGTACCAGGCAGGATTGAATGATCTTAATGTTGTACCAAATGCACGCTTTGGGAAGCCACCCAGTATTGGCTGAGATGGTGTGTTGCCATTCAAGTCACTGGGTAGCTGAGCAGGCTGCTTTGGGGGAGCGCTTGTTGGGGGGTCGGAGGGAGCTGGTGCAGAAGAAACAGTGCTTGCTGGTGCTAAAGGTGCAGTATTGCTAGCTGCTGTCCCTGATGTACTAGCAGTAGCATCATTGCTACTACTACATGCAGGAGCAGGACTAGACTTTTTAAATGCTCTGAAAAATAGATGCATTACAGAGCATTAACTTTCTCTTTGTGAGCTGCTGGAAGTTGGAGCAGAAAATAAGTAAGCTTGAACAACAACAGAAAAAACCCGCTGTGATTACATGAAGTAAAACAACAACAGTACGGGACTACAGCCTGGGGTGGGGCTTTACGTAGGGGTCTGTCAGACACAGGTCACTTGTCTTCAGTTTGTCACATGCAGTGGACGTGGGCACTCATCTGGGCACAAAATTAATTCACTCCAATGTATGTGTGTTGCCCACTTGCTTGTAAATTGATGAAAAGGGCTGTGTTTTTGTTTTTAGGTGTCTTGGTCATTTCAAATGAAACTTATAATTTGATTATTACAAAATGTAGATTGAAACATTAAAGGTTGACTATGTAGAATTACAAGAACAACAACAGAAAAAGAATTCCTGCAGTCGATTGCCAGACCGTTGCCAAGTAAAACGGGCCGTTGCTAGGGACTCTGCTCTGAACAGAGGACAGCAGAGGAGGACTGCTAAGCATAGCTTATGTTTAATTTTTACCGTCATTAACAGCATCATAAATGACTTGTAGCTTGTTACAGGGACAGTGGAGGCTCTCTGCCTTCCAAACCACTGCTGCTCAGAGCCTCCGCTGTCACTGCTCTCGTCAAGTTGTAAAAAAAAAAAAAAAAAGGAACTCCGTAGCACCGAAAGTCCGTGACGATAAACGTGTTTATGACAGATAAGACTACACAAATACACCCATCCTAACAAGTATATGATAAATGTAGACAACTTTTCCTTTTCTTTTACTTTCATACTGCAACAGTGATTGGATGTTTACTGAGGGCTGAGGGGTGTGTGCGGGTGTGTGCGGGTGTGTGTCTGCTGCGCAGCCTGTGGAATGTTGAATACACGCACAGCGGAGGGAGGGATGAGAGGGAAGCCGACACTACTATATCGTGTGTGTCCCTTTTTCGGCGGATTTTTCCGCTAGTGCAGATCATTTTGTCAACTTGTAATGTAGTAATTTTGTGAGTTTATTAAAATTTGCTTTCTCAAATTTTGATTTGAGGGGGCAAGACATTTATTTAGTCGGCCATGGTGGCAACAAACAAACAACATCCGACCTAGTTTTTCCAACATGGGAAAAATTGCACTTTAAGATGTTCAGTATTTATTCAAGTTAAATTTTTGCTTACAGACATAAGAGTCTATTTTACTTTTTTATTCATTAAGGATAACAGTTATTCCAATTGCAGTACAATGTTAATTCTACAGTAATGAAAAATAAAAGTTTATATCATTTTAAATGGTTACTTGCACTGTAATGATTGTATCTGTTAATCATTTAGTTTAGGAGCATGATGTTGACAAACGCTCTGAGTACGGTATGTCTGCATAATGCCAAATATTTTTTTAAAGGAGTTTACTGCATATTGTTTTTTTGTGTGGCACCTTGAGACAACAGTCTAAATGTCTTTCTTCACTCGTTATTTTCGCAGTTTTATGCATTTATACTACAAAAATAAATCCAATTGGGATCGCAATTTTGGAGAATTTGTTTTTCTTCAAGACCATGCAGCCCTAATTTACACTATTTTAAGAGACAAATATCCAAGTGCACAGCAGTTTCATTCTTACTTGCAGTACGTGTGTTCGACAAACCTGCACTCTGACAGCATGTTCATGCTTCCTCTTCATGTCGTTGATGTACCAGGCCACACCTGTCATAGTGTCTATGGCCTCCTGGATCACCTCATAACCCCCCTTATTTTGGTCAAAGTGCTTTGCAATTTCCTGTAAAATGTGAAAAACATTTAAAACAATAGCAGATGGGGATTTTTAAAAGACGAACCTCTAACCCATTGTATAGAATCAAACCTTACCTGTAGCAGTAGGTGGTATTTCAGGATCCTCTGCACAGGCTTGAGGAGGAAAGAACCTAAAGGGAGGGGACGCTTCAGAGCAGCCTGACGATCCTTGAAGAACTTTGACAGAGTTTTACTCCTCATGCAGTCAGTTAATGCTGCTACTGAACTGCAAGATTGTGGAAAGATGTTTGTTAAATACTTTATCATGGAATCGTAAATGTAGTCTTACAGTATGATCTTCTTACTTTGGATAATTGGTGCAATATTGGGTGTAAATTTCAAAATATTCACTCTGAGGGCACAAAAAGCAACAACTACTTGAAACACGCTTATTTTCTGAGTTTTTTTTATTGATGTGAGTAAGATAAAAACGCCCACCTTTTCTACAAAGCATTGAGCGATGGCCACGGGGTCATTTGCACACATGTCCAGAGACTGCAGCAACTCACTGACAACCACAAAAAATATATAAAATGATAAGAGTTCATTGACAAAAACATCACTTACAATTGAGTGAAAATAGTGATTACATTCAACCTACCATATATACCTATGTAAAAGAAAATACAGCACTACTTCTAAAATACCAAGCTATGTCTTCTATTGGACACTAGAGGGGAGCAAACACTGTAAATACTAGGCATAGTGTACAGTATGTGACACAGTAATGTGAATTTCAGTTTAGTTTTTTAAGGTTGCCGATTTTATTGGCGCTGCTCCTGAAAATCTTTTGACCCCAAATGACTCCTTAGAAATTGATTGTACACATTTAAGCAACAACAAAAAGTTAATGTAAAGATATATTTGGATTAAATGTGTTTTATTTATATGCTCAACATGCAACATTTTGTCATAAAACACAATTATGAATAAAAAAAAAAAAACACAGAGCCATCTCAGTTAGGTAACAAGGTACAATTTGATTGTATATTATTTGTAAAATGTCCTACTGAATAATTTTAGTGTTACTATAACTAACATTAACTTACACAGTACTCGCATTCCTATCATGAGGCAGTTTGTTTTACACATAACTTTGATAGATAGGGTGTTTCTTTTTAAAAAGGCAAACCAATATGGCAAAATCTGTTTAAGTCATTTCAATACACACGGTTAGAATGTCAATAAAAATCCAAGCGACAGTGGCATTAGCAAAGGGGCTCCTCGCAGTCAGAGGAATGTTAGTAAGTGTGTGTTTTGGCAAGCAGCAGGTTCAGAAATGACCACTTGCTGACGTTAGTTGTGTTTATCGTAGTGTCTTTAGGGCACATTTGGAGTCAAAGATCTTTAGCGCACATTTGGAGTCAAAGAGTATCACAATATTCTTCTGTGCTTGGTTGTCTGATAACCGATTATTTCATACAAAGAAATATGTGTGGAAATAGTGGTTTTCCAGGTTCCTCTATCAGTTTTGTTTGTCTTTATTGTCCATCAAATGACAATGACATACATTATTTAGAGTGAAGACAAAAACCTACCTGTTAAATTCATAAATGTCCTCAATGTTTCCAAAAAGGGCGCACACAAGTTCTGGCCGTATGGAGTGATTGCTCGTATCTATAATGTGAGCCAAATAGTCCTGGAAAAACAATGGGGGAGTGGGGAAGATAAACATACATCAAAAATAATGTACATCATTTTCAAAATGTATTATTGTACTGTACAATGCTCACTGTAGCAGATTAATAGGAAAGAGCGGGACTGACATGGATCATACATTACTTCAGAGCTCATTCCCTTCCTGGGACTCAACTCTCATTAGACCTCACTGTGATGAAATCCTGTAAAATCCCCAGGAGCCCAAAAATGTGGACGACATGTTGTCCTTCATGCTCAGTTACACACTCACGTGTCATGCAAACAAGTGGCAGGGTTTGTTGATGAGAGCCAAACACTCACATGTGGAAACTAAGTAAAAGAGTACACTACCAATTTGTCCTGACACCCAGATGATGTGCTGCAAAAACAAAACATGCATCGAGCCTAGTCCACAAATTGCACACATAAAAGGACTGAAGCTTGTTTAGGATGCAGATTGCTGCACTATTAGAGCGCCAGCCACACATGTGACTAGGGCCGCAGCTATAATCTATTGAATATAGATTATAGCTTACATGTAAATGACCTGTATTCTGTATTTTTATTAATGTACATAACATTGAAAAATTACAACAACAAAAACAACAAAAATAATGTGTGGCCTGATGGACATGAACCAGGTGATAGATAATTAATAAACAACCGAACTAAATAAAAATACTCTGATACAAAGTATTAGAAATTCAACAATTTAACATGTACACATTTGAAAATGTATTAATTGGAGGACTGGTGTTTGAGGAAACAATTTGTTAGCATTACCATATAAATTGTAAATGCTAAAAAGTCCTCACATGTGTTTGAATTAAACATTTGTTGTGTAAATTAAACAAAAAAGATGTCAATAAATGACTTACGTTTTTTTGTTTTCTGTCTGTTGCGCTTAAATATGAAGACTGTCTGGTAAAATTGAATCATTTATATAGTTGAATCATTAATATAGTGTATTGTGAAATGCCACCTCTGTTTGGCAGTGCAAAGATTTCACCGCAATGTCTGTTTTTTTCCCCACTTTTAAATAATCGCAACCCTCTCATCTTCTCTGGGCCCTTTGCTTTCTTTCCATTTTTTTTCTGAGCCATCTATCTCTATAGGCCCTTCATTAGTTTTAGATGCAGCTGTATAGATTTTTACTTATCCTGAATACTTTTCATCAATATATGTTTCGATTGGACAATGCTTTTAACTTATATCATTTAATAATTGCATATTCACATCTGAAATGTCGTATATCGATCTGCTGCGGTATGTCAGGAATTGGTATATTAACAATTGGATTTTTTTAAAGTCATCTCTTATATCGATCCAAAACTCTTAGATATTTTTTTTTCTTGGCATAATTGTATTACTTGATGATATCCCGCCACTATCCCCTCCCATCTCGATCAAGTCACAAATCACAATATGCTTTACTGCCAAAAGATTCAAGTTGAAACGCTCACGGATCGTAGCAGTGACAGGCTATAGAGTAGTGGATGGGGAAATATATGCGGGAGAAAGGGTTAAATTGGCCCTGCGATGAGGTGGCAACTTGTCCAGGGTGTACACCGCCTTCCGCCCGATTGTAGCTGAGATAGGCGCCAGCGCCCCCCGCGACCCCGAAAGGGAATAAGCGGTAGAAAATGGATGGATGGATGGAAAGGGTTAAATTGCGTGAATGTCACGCTAAAAGAGTGAGGCTTGGCAGCCCTGTTGCTAACTTACAAACAGACATAACATACAGTTTGTATTATGATATGATTAATCAAAGTTTAAGTAAAACTGGCATGTCCGTCTGTGTGTCCACCATTGGTGGGTGGTGGCGGGGCCGTTGGCATAGAATAAAGTTCAGCCTTGTAACGTAAATGTAAGTTATGTAGTAGGGCTGGGCGGTATACCGGTATTTTAGTAATACAGGTATATTTTAGAAAGGGGCATATATTTGAGACAATTCCATGTGCCTTTATTATGTCCGTTTGCGCTTCTATGCGCCTGCCGGGCAAAACACAGGCCATTACATTTGGCTCAACCCCGCCCCTTGCGTGTTTATGTAGGCTTCTCTGACACGAAATGAAGTAACAAAACAAACTTTTTGAAAGAATGTGGCACCCTTGCGTCGACTCCTCCACTTCTGAGGGACGAAATGCTTTGGTCAGCGACTGCATTTGGCTATTGGTGAGTGACTACAGCTTTATTTAAACTTACATCACTTGCTTGAGAACCTATAGCTCTCCTTGTAGCTACTTTATCACTAATCTCATCTGTTTGTGTTGTCTACTTCTGTTAGCAACTTAGCACTGCTGCTCGCTAGGTGTGTCAAATGTTTAGCTTTTCTTCGGCTTGAAAGTGCTTCTCTCCATAGCCTGTGCGGATTAAACTACTGTAGTAGAGCGATTGGGTGGCTAGAAAAGTAGTTTTAAACTTAACAGCCAGCGGTTTTCACCATAGTGAGCAAGTAGAAACTCGGTTTATCCCTGCGAACAAGTGTGAGGCTATGCACCTGTTAATGAACAAACCTGCTTTGACATAGTAACGGCTAATTAATTACTCCTAAGTATAAACAACGTTACCACTAACAACACAATAATCTGAGTACTTTCAACACTGGTTATCTAGCCATAAGACACTTAGGCAACCTTAATGGGGAACTGCACTTTTTGGGAGGACTTTTTTTCCCCACAATCGTTATGGGAGACATGACGATGGATATTATTTTTATTTATTTGCAGTATAAATATCAAATAAATGCGATCAAAAGTTTGCTTACCATGGAGCCTATGGGAGCCGTGCAATTCCGCCTATAAAGCACTTTAAAAAAAACATTCAAACACCTCCATTGATGTTTAACAGACATGATCTAAGTATACATGTAATGCAGTAAACGGCACATTTATATTAGTATATCAAATGTATGTATTTTGATCATTTTAAGCAAACACGGCGCATTAATTTTTAAATTGCATCACTACATTGGCGGATTTCATGGTGGAAGAGGGGTTAGTGCGTCTGCCTCACATTACGAAGGTCCTGCAGTCCTGGGTTCAATCCCGGGCTGGGGATCTTTCTGTGTGGAGTTTGCATGTTCTCGCCGTGAATGCGTGGGTTCCCTCCGGGTACTCCGGCTTCCTCCCACTTCCAAAGACATGCACCTGGGGATAGGTTGATTGGCAACACTAAATTGGTCCTAGTGTGTGAATGTGAGTGTGAATGTTGTCTGTCTATCTGTGTTGGCCCTGTGATGAGGTGGCGACTTGTCCAGGGTGTACCCCGCCTTCCGCCCGATTGTAGCTGAGATAGGCGCCAGCGACCCCCGCGACCGCAAAAGGGAATAAGCAGTAGAAAATGAATGGATGGATCACTACATTGGCTTTTTTTTTCTTCACCATTGTTTACTACTCACTGCAGACTTCAAGGGAGCCAACAAACGTAATAAAACATCACTTCCAGTGCAACGACTAATGTCATTAGGATACCAGAGGCTGGGATGTTCATTTATTCCCATTTAGATGAAGAATGACTCATAATCCTCACAAAAAAAGGGGTGCGAGGCAGGGGGACCAAGGGTCTGTTCGTCCTCGCCAGTTTCAGGTCCTAAATGGCTGTCAAAGTGTACCAACTTGTCGGAATACCTACTCAGACTTCTTCTGTCCAGGTGAGATGCATGATTTATGATCTACAATAAACTTACAGGGAGCAAGGAAGCAGCAGACCACTCGATGATGTAAACATAGGGCCACACGGTATTGATCACGGCACCGCTATAAACAATTAATCTGCGTTAGCGCTTATAATAACATTATCACTAATACTTGGTTAATATTCAAATCACAAAATTTAAAGTGGCGTATTATTGGCTGTTTTTGAATGGTTATTTATTGGATTTTCTGGGCGAGATATTGGAACTTCCATAGGCTGCACTGTAAGCAGACTTTTACTTACGTGTATTTAATATTTAGAAAGCATTAAAAAAATAAAAATCCATCCCTTATGTTTTTTATAATGATTGCGAATTATTGACAAAATTCCCCAAAAAAGTGCAGTTCCCCTTAAAACACTTTGTACGGTTTGTTTTAAAGGCATTACAAAAACCTTCAGGGGGATGACTACTTCTGTAGGACACTGTAATCAGTGTATATAATTTTATCACGGGTTAGGGCTTGAAAGTGATGCATTGGCCACATTCTTGTTCATCCAATGTTGCGTATATTGGCTCGAGTAACTTAAAGTCAGGTGTTGGGGATGTATTTAGGATGTAGGAGGCCATCTGCATCAAACAGCTGTTCTTTCCACTCCTGTGGATAGACAGTTAAGAATGAGAGGCATGTGAGCGAGTGATAAAACAACATCTAAAAGGCATGGACGGGTGCAGTGTAAACAGCTGTCAGTGGGTTGTGTATCAAGAGGGAGCTTTGAATGAGGCCACGGTCTTCAGTTTTTTACATTCCCCTTCATTTGAGTATCCGTGTGATGATAAAATACAGGATTTGTGTGATTCAGGCTGTTTTGTAATAACAAATGAGTAGCGGATACATCTGTACCAGAATATGTTCCCACATTGTGGGCTGTGGAAAAACCCACTACTCTTTTGTTTCAATGGTTTGTGTTTGTGTTGGCTGGAAAAGTCTTATATGACTGTTTGACTGCGACCAGACCAAGGATTTCAACCAAAATACTTGGAGGTTGAGGAAGTGCTCGTCAGAAGCAAGCATCAGACGCCACCGCAGAGTGAGACAAGGTGTGGAAAGGTGCTGGCTGGCTTATTGCCCGTCTGTTTCAGAAATTCATCACATGTTAAACAAAAGATCAGCATTCGTAGCACAGGACTGTTTCACAGCTAAATGCTTCTGTTTATTTGCTTTACGTATGACTGAGGTTCAAAGAGTTTTCTCTTGCAGCAAGTTGTTGGTAAAAGATAAATAAACTGTTGAGTGGTCAAATTATTTTTGAATGCATCACATCTCTGTGATGTCCTTCGCTGGACTGCAAAGCTTTTAAGCCCATTAAAGACATGCACTGTTTTGTAGTTTAAAAATTAAAAATAAGCACTCTCAATGCTCACGGCAATAAACAACACACCAGTTTATATACAATACTCAGACCAGACCATGAACTGTTTCACAGCCATCATTATGATCTATGACGTATAATCTCTGCACTCAGTTGGCAGATGTTAGGCGTAATTTTTGGTTCTTCACTGATTTGTTTCCATATTTATTGAAGGTGAAGGCAGTAAAAATACACTAAAACTTATATCTGCACAAGACAATCTTTTCTTTGAACGGCTGTTCATTGGCTACAGACATGAAGTCTGAGAATTTTTCTAAATCAAATTTTAATGCTGACTTGCTGTACACTCTGCTGGAAGGGGGATAAAAATCTAAATTTGAAATAGAGCCGTCAAAAAATTCACTCACCTCTACTATGCTGCGTAGATCTCTGACATACATGCGTTCTGTCTCGATGATCTCCATAACAACTCGGTCCATGTAGGTCAACTTTGGGTTGGGCGCCATCGTGTCCGTGACGACAGGCGAGGCGATGTTGTCAAGGATCTCTGCACTCGCCTTCCTGTTGGATGTGGCGTTGTTGTTATTCCACTGGTTGCTGATCAGGAGCGGCTGCCATACGCCACTGGAACCTGCGAGGCCAGAACTCTGGTCTCTTGTCTGCTCTACGGTGCTTTCGGTCGGGCTCAGCTCCAAGTCTATGTCCTCCTCGCTTGGTATGGGTGGGGTGCTAGAGGATGGAAGCGTCACAGTGCTCCCAAAAAGGCTGTGACTGTCACGAGATGATCCAGAAGATAGTGTTGACACCAGACTCACTGGACGTTCTCCTTCTCCATCCAATGGCTCTACACATAGTTGACTGTAACAATCTTGTCCCAAGTCTGTGTCAGCTTGCTCATGTTCTCCTCCAGTGGTAAGGGGTGAGAGCAAATGAGGATATTCTATATAAGAGAGAGGCGTAAAAAAAAGTTGTATATGTTATAATGAGCAATTTGGACAAACTACATTAGACGGTAGAAACATTTTTCATTGCAATTATTTTTTACTAAATTTTTTCCGGAAAAAAATACATCAATAAGTCACACAACATATTTTGTCTGGTGTCACATCATGTGACACACATCATGTAAGTAACCCAAAAAAATGTATCTTTCTTTGGCGATTTGTCATAACATTGTTTCCCATACAGTCATTAATGTTTTTTGACAGTCCACTAGAGCTGTATTGTATAGTGAGTACCGGTACTAGTATTTTTTCATATCGGTTCCCCATTCTGTCGATCCTGAAGGACCATTAAGACTTTCGATAAAATATTCAGCTATGTGTATTTTTTTTAATCCAGCTGACCGTCATTATTATTTACTTCAGCTTCTGCTGCTACCCATAAAAATCAAATTGGAATAATCACAAATAAGGAAGCAACATTACATAAAAGTTTGTAACGCTATAATTTTTTACCCTCAAAAGTCCTTGAAATTTTATCCATCCATTCATCAAGCCATTTTCTATCGCTTGTCCCTCTCAGGGTTGCGGGGGTGGCTGGAGCCTAACATTTCAATTATTTTGTATGGGATAAATGGATTCCAAATTTAAATCAACCACTGAAATTATTGTGTTTGTATGTATGCCTTTTCATGTGTATGCCACATGTGGAGACACACTGTGGTTATCTGGGGTAAAAAGTTCAGTGGTCTGGGAATTTCAGATAGGTCAGACATTGCGCTGGGCTGAGAAAGCGAGACAATCTGAAGGATTAAAAAAAACAAAAACGAATCAGTACTGACATTGTTTATTAGCAACACAATGTATTTTCAGGAGAAATCTACTACTCATTGACATTCTACTGAATATTCAACTCAGCCTTAACCAGGCTTAGAAAAAAAGAGGAAAAAAAATATGAGATGAAAATAGCAGACAGGGAACTGGAGGTTTGTTTATATGCCCTTTTTGGCTGCATTGAACATCTTTGAAAAATTGAATCCATATTCAGTTTCACATCCTTACTATCAAGAGGAAAAACGTTCCTCAAAGACTTTCCTAAATATATGAAGTCATAGAAGTATGAGACTGAGTGGTACTGAGTTGCCAATTTGCAGAGAGCTCAATTTCTTGAGGTATTTACAAGGTGCAAAGGGGTGAACCCCATTTTGTCAAGCTGGAGAAATGAGTGTGTTAATATAATTCCACTTTAGACCAATAAATTGTATCCGTATCTTTCTTTCTTTAGTTTATTTCGAACATGAACACACTTCTTTGGTGATTTGTCATAACATTGTTTCCCATACAGTCAATGTTTTTTGACAGTCCGCGAGAGCTGTACTGTACAGTGAGTATGGTTATTTTTTTCGTATTGGTTCCCAATTGGGTCGGTCCAGAATGACCGTTAAGATTCTGGATAAATGATTCAGCTATCTGTATTTTTATATCCAGCTGACCGTCTTTTTTTTTCACTTCAGCTTTTGCTGCTACCCATGAAAATCAACATGGAATAATCACAAATAAGGAAGCATCACTACATACAAATTTGTAACGCAACAATGTTTTATCCTCAAAAGTCCTTCAAATTTCATCCATCCTTCCATCAAGCCATTTTCTATAGCTTGTCCCTCTCTGGGTTGCGGGGGTGGCTGGAGCCTACCCCAGCTGCATTTGGCTGGAAGGCGGGTTACACCCTGGACAAGTCGCTACCTTATTGCAGGTCCTTGAAAGTCAGACATGCTATTAAGAGTTTTAGTATCAGTTTGAAGTGAACACGCTTTACTCAAGTCTGTGTTCTGCACATGAATTCCATACATAAACATGATTTCCAGCTGAGTGTAATTGTAATTAATAGAAACACAGTGATGGAAATGTGTGGTCTATACAAGATGATGACAAAACAAAGCCTGAGGCGTACTGTACTTGAACCCTGGTGTAATTGATATTTAAAACATTACCTGGTTTAGAGAGAGTGAGAGTTTGACCCTGGAACAGATTAATGACATTTTCGTTATTTTGTATGGGAGAAATGGATTCCAAATTTAAATCAACCACTGAAATTATTGTGTTTGTATTTATGCCTTTCCATGTGTATGCCACATGTAGAGACAAACTGTGGTTATCCGGGGTAAAAAGTTTCGGGGTCTGGGAATTTCAGATAGAGGTCAGAGACTGCTCTGGGCTGAGAAAGCAACAAAATATTAAGGATTAAAAAAAATTAACTCGAATCATTACTGAAATTGTCTATTACCAACACTTTGTATTTTCAGGAGAAACCTACCTCTCATTTACATTCTACTGAATATTCAACTCAGCCTCGGCCAAGCTTAAAAAAAACTAAGGAAAAAAAATTATGAGATGAAACTAGCGGACAGGCAACAAACTGGAGGTTTGTTTATATGCCCTTTTTGGCAGCATTGAATATTTAAAAAAAAATGTAATCCATATTCAGTTTCACATCCTTATTCTCAAGAGGAAAAATGTTCCTCAAAGACTTTCGTAAATACCGTATTTCCTTTTATTGCCGCCGGGCATATAGTATGCGCCTGCCTTGAATTACTGCCGGGTCAAACTCGTTTCGCAAAATAATTAGCGCATGCTTAGTATTACCGCCGGGTCAAACTTGTGACGTCCCGAGTGACACTTCACTTGTCATCATTTTCTAAAAGGAGCAGGCTGATTTCAATACCGGTAATTTGAAATGTTCAGTTTTAGTTCAGTTCAGTTTATTTTCAGTCTAACAAAAACATATTCAAACATGGATCACGATTCAAAAACGAATAACATGACTGAAACAGGCAGAAGCAAAAAAGCTTATATGCCCAACATAACATTTTTTACATTCAATTAAGTTACCTTTTCTAATAATTTTGTAATACAAAAAGAAATATAGTCATTCAGCATTTACATTTAAGTTGCCCTTTAACAAATAATACAAAAATATGTACTTACACACATGCACTTTTTTGTAAATAGATAAACATACATACCTTCTAAATACAACATTTAACCAAACAAACATACATTTCTAGTTCACATAACTTTTTAAAATACATTGTGATATGTTATTTTTGAAATTAAATACTGACTCACTCATTTTTATTTCTTTACCAACAGAATTCCACAAATTAACACAGAGAACAGATAAACATCTACGTTTAACAACTAGTCTGGCTTTTGGTAAAATAAACTTAGATTCATCTCTTAGATTGTATTTGCTGGTCTGTAGAGAGAAGTATTTTTGAATTCCTTCTGGAAGAGTATTTATTTTTGCTTTGAACATTATCTGTGTTATTTTATAATAAACAATATCTTGAAATTTCATAAGTTTTGATTTAACAAATAATGGATGGGTATGGTCATAATATCCTGCTTTGTTTATTAGCCGTACAGCTTTTTTTTGCAGCAAAACAATATCATTAATTATGGTTTTAAAAATGGTTCCCCAGAGTTCTACACAGTATGTCATGTATGGAAGTATCAAAGTATAATAAATTGTTAACAAAGAATTATAATTAAGTAATTATTTAGTTTTATACAAAACACCAGGTGTTTTTGATATTTTTGTTTTTATATAATTTACATGTTGTCTCCATAACTCCCAAAAACTTAGTTTCAAAGACACACTCAATTTTATCTCCATTTATTTTAATATTTACTTCATTAGATACCTCAGTTTTGGTACCAAATATCATACATTTAGTTTTAGCAATATTAAGTGATAATTTATTCATATCAAACCAGTTTTTAAGCACTGTCATTTCTTGTTCTGTTTTTACCAAAAGTTCATTAAAATTTTTTCCAGAACAAAGGATGGTTGTATCATCAGCAAACATAAAAAATGTTAAGAAACTTGATGCATCACAAAAATCATTAATGAAAATTGTAAATAACTTAGGACCAATTATAGAATTCTGAGGAATTCCACAAACTATATTTTTAAATCCAGATATTGTATTGTATTATTCCAAAGACATGCACCTGGGGATAGGTTGATTGGCAACACTAAAATTGGCCCTAGTGTGTGAATGTGAGTGTGAATGTTGTCTGTCTATCTGTGTTGGCCCTGCGATGAGGTGGCGACTTGTCCAGGGTGTACCCCGCCTTCCGCCCGATTGTAGCTGAGATAGGCGCCAGCGCCCCCCGCGACCCCGAACGGGAATAAGCGGCAGAAAATGGATGGATATTGTATTGTCCACCTGAACACATTGTTTTCTATTTTCTAGATAGCTCTTGATCCAGGACAGAGCTGGCCCTCGGATGCCGTACTTATTCAACTTATTTATTAACTGTCTGTGGTCAATGGTATCGAAGGCCTTTTTTAAATCAATATAGGTGGCTATTGTAAATTCATCATTATCCGTAGCAGAACTAACCTCCTCTAGGATATGCATTACTGCATACGTAGTTGTTCGATTTTCCCAAAAACCATACTGCTGCTGCTTAAGCAAGGTGTTTTTTTCCAGAAAATTATTTAACTGTTTTGTAAAAAGCTTTTCTAAAATGTTTGAAAATTGAGTGAGTATTGAGATCGGTCTATAATTTTCCATAAGATACTTATTTCCGTTTTTAAAAACAGGAATAACCTTTGCATTCTTAATATCATCTGGGAAGTATCCACACTGGAATGATTGATTACATATGTGACCCAATGGCTTAGCAATTAAATGAATACATTCTTTAATAATTACCATATCAATGTGATTTATGTCTGTAGATGTTTTACTTTTAAAGGCTCTTACTGTTTGAATTATATCCACTTCTGTTACTCCACTCAAAAACATTGATTTTAAATTGGGGTTTATTGTGTTTTTAGTCAAGCCTGTGTCCTCATAAACAGGTATTTTTTCTGCAAGTGCAGGGCCCATGTTAACAAAATAGTTATTAAATTCTTCCACTATTATTTATTTTTTGTTTAGTTTTATATTATTATCATTTATAAAGTAGCTCGGAGTCTCATGATTTTTACATCTATTACCTAAAACCTGGTTGATTGTGTTCCATGTTTGTTTAATATTATTTTTGCTATCTTCAAATTTCTCGTTATAATAACTTTTCTTTTGATTTCGTAGAATAGAAGTCAACTTATTTTTATAAATTTTATACTCCCTTTCATTTTGTTCAGTTTGATTTTTTAAGTAACTATCATACAGAGCATTTTTTCTATTGGAAGCCATTACTAGACACTTCGTCATCCAAGGCTTATTTTACTCACTTTCTTTAGTGTGGAATTCACGACTGGACAGCAGGAATTATAAAGTTCTAACCATTTAAACAGAAATGCTCTGTATGAATCATTACAATTTTCAACATACACCCCTTCCCAGAAACATTTTGAAAGCTCATTCTTAAATGCTTGTATTCTTTCAGATGTCCTTAATCTTGTTAATTTGTACAATGTTTTTTGTGTTATATTATTTACAATCATACTTTGAATATTCACAAACACTGGAAAATGATCTGTGATGTCACTAAGGAGTATTCCATCTGTAGTTATGTCATGGATATTTGTAAAAATATTGTCAATGAGGGTAGCACATTCTCACGTTATTCTGCTTGGTTTATCAATTATTGGTTGCAAACCATAAGTAAACATTTCATTCATAAAGTCATTAGTGGGTTTATGGGTTCTCCATTTTAATAAATCAAAATTGAAATCCCCACACACAAAGACACATTTCTTGTTAGCTAGTTTTCCAAGTACTTTTAGTAGGCTGTCATGGAAAAGCTCTACATGTGACCCAGGTGTCCTTTAAATACAACTCAAATATGCACTACGTTCGTTTTTTATTTGTATTTTTATAGTCATACTCTCCATAACATCATCTATAACTAGACTGTCGATAATTTCACAGTAATAGTTTTTTTGTACATAGAATGCAACACCACCTCCTTTTTCATTTTTTCTATTTATATTACAAAAATTACCTCTCTAAGCTGCCACCTTACCGTGGTAGAGGAGTTTGCGTGTCCCAATGATCCTAGGAGCTATGTTGTCCGGGGGCTTTAAGCCCCCTGGTAGGGTCTCCCAAGGCAAACTGGTCCTAGGTGAGGGACCAGACAAAGAGCAGCTCGAAAACCTCTATGAAAAGTAAAAACAAAAGGACCCAGATTTCCCTCGCCCGGACGCGGGTCACCGGGGCCCCCCTCTGGAGCCAGGCCCGGAGGTGGAGCACGATGGCGAGCGCCTGGTGGCCGGGCCTGTATCCATGGAGCCCTGCCGGGTACAGCCCGAAGAGGCGACGTGGGTCCCCCCTCCAATGGGCTCACCACCCATAGCAGGGGCCATAGAGGTCGGGTGCAATGTGAGCTGGGCGGCAGCCGAAGGCAGGGCACTTGGCGGTCCGATCCTCGGCTACATAAGCTCGCTCTTGGGACGTGGAACGTCACCTCACTGGGGGAAAGGAGCCTGAGCTAGTGTGCGAAGTAGAGAAATTCCGGCTGGATGTAGTCGGACTCACTGCGACGCACAGCAAGGGCTCTGGAACCACTTCTCTTGAAAGGGGCTGGACTCTCTTTCACTCTGGCGTGGCCGGCAGTGAGAGGCGACGGGCTGGGGTGGCAATTCTGGTTTCCCCCCGGCTTAAAGCCTGCACGTTGGAGTTCAACCCAGTGGACGACAGGGTAGCCTTCCTCCGCCTTCGGGTGGGGGGACGGGTCCTGACTGTTGTTTGCGCTTACGCACCAAACAACAGTTCAGAGTACCCACCCTTTTTGGGTACACTCGAGGGAGTACTGGAGAGTGCTCCCCCGGGTGATTCCCTTGTTCTGCTGGGGGACTTCAACGCTCATGTTGGTAACGACGGTGAAACCTGGAGAGGCGTGATTGGGAAGAATGACCGCCCGGATCTGAACCCGAGTGGTGTTTTGTCATTGGACTTCTGTGTTCGTCACAGTTTGTCCATAACAAACACCATGTTCAAACATAAGGGTGTCCATATGTGCACTTGGCACCAGGACACCCTAGGCCGCAGTTCCATGATCGACTTTGTAGTTGTGTCATCGGATTTGCGGCCTCATGTTTTGGACACTCGGGTAAAAAGAGGGGCGGAGCTTTCTACCGATCACCACCTGGTGGTGAGTTGGCTGCGATGGTGGGGGAGGATGCCGGACAGACCTGGCAGGCCCAAACGCGTTGTGAGGGTTTGCTGGGAACGTCTGGCAGAGTCTCCTGTCAGAGAAAGTTTCAATTCCCACCTCCGGAGGAACTTTGTACATGTCACGAGGGAGGTGCTGGACATTGAGTCCGAGTGGACCATGTTCCGCACCTCTATTGTCGAGGCGGCTGATCGGAGCTGTGGCCGCAAGGTAGTTGGTGCTTGTCGTGGCGGTAATCCTAGAACCCGCTGGTGGACACCGGCGGTGAGGGATGCCGTCAAGCTGAAGAAGGAGTCCTATCGGGTTCTTTTGGCTCATAGGACTCCAGAGGCAGTGGACAGGTACGGACAAGCCAAGCGGTGTGCAGCTTCAGCGGTCAGAGAGGCAAAAACTCGGACATGGGAAGAGTTTGGGGAAGCCATGGAAAATGACTTCCGGATGGCTTCGAAGCGATTCTGGACCACCATCCGCCGCCTCAGGAAGGGGAAGCAGTGCACTGTCAACACTGTGTATGGTGCGAATGGTGTTCTGCTGACCTCAACTGCGGATGTTGTGGATAGGTGGAAGGAATACTTCGAAGACCTCCTCAATCCCACCAACACGTCTTCCTATGAGGAAGCAGTGCCTGGGGAATCTGTGGTGGACTCTCCTATTTCTGGGGCTGAGGTTGCTGAGGAAGGTAAAAAGCTCCTCGGTGGCAAGGCCCCAGGGCTGGATGAGACCCGCCCGGAGTTCCTTAAGGCTCTGTATGCTGTGGGGCTGTCTTGGTTGACAAGACTCTGCAGCATCGCGTGGACATCGGGGGCGGTACCTCTGGATTGGCAGACCGGGGTGGTGGTCCCTCTCTTTAAGAAGGGGGACCGGGGGGTGTGTTCCAACTATCGTGGGATCACACTCCTCAGCCTTCCCGGTAAGGTTTATTCAGGTGTACTGGAGAGGAGGCTACGCCGGACAGTCGAACCTCGGATTCAGGAGGAACAGTGTGGTTTTCATCCTGGTCGTGGAACTGTGGACCAGCTCTATACTCTCGGCAGAGTTCTTGAGGGTGCATGGGAGTTTGCCCAACCAGTCTACATGTGCTTTGTGGACTTGGAGAAGGCATTCGACCGTGTCCCTCGGGAAGTCCTGTGGGGAGTGCTCAGAGAGTATGGGGTATTGGACTGTCTTATTGTGGCAGTCCGATCCCTGTACGATCAGTGTCAGAGCTTGGTCCGCATTGCTGGCAGTAAGTCGGACATGTTTCCAGTGAGGGTTGGACTCCGCCAAGGCTGCCCTTTGTCACCGATTCTGTTCATAACTTTTATGGACAGAATTTCTAGGCGCAGTCAAGGCATTGAGGGGTTCCAGTTTGGTGGCCGCGGGATTAGGTCTCTGCTTTTTGCAGACGATGTGGTCCTGTTGGCTTCATCTGGCCGGGATCTTCAGCTCTCACTGGATCGGTTCGCAGCCGATTGTGAAGCGGCCGGAATGAGAATCAGCACCTCCAAATCCGAGTCCATGGTTCTCTCCCGGAAAAGGGTGGAGTGCCATCTCCGGGTTGGGGAAGAGACCCCTGCTCCAAGTGGAGGAGTTCAAGTACCTAGGAGTCTTGTTCACGAGTGGGGGAAGAGTGGATCGTGAGATCGACAGGCGGATCGGTGCGGCGTCTTCAGTAATGCGGACGTTGTACCGATCTGTTGTGGTGAAGAAGGAGCTGAGCCGGAAGGCAAAGCTCTCAATTTACCGGTCGATCTACGTTCCCATCCTCACCTATGGTCATGAGCTTTGGGTCATGACCGAAAGGATAAGATCACGGGTACAAGCGGCCGAAATGAGTTTCCTCCGCCGTGTGGCGGGGCTCTCCCTTAGAGATAGGGTGAGAAGCTCTGTCATCCGGGAGGAGCTCAAACTAAAGCCGCTGCTCCTCCACATCGAGAGGAGCCAGATGAGGTGGTTCGGGCATCTGGTCAGGATGCCACCTGAACGCCTCCTGAGGGAGGTGTTTAGGGCACGTCCAACCGGTAGGAGGCCACGGGGAAGACCCAGGACACGTTGGGAATACTACGTCTCCCGGCTGGCCTGGGAACGCCTCGGGATCCCCCAGGAAGAGCTAGACGAAGTGGCTGGGGAGAGGGAAGTCTGGGCTTCCCTGCTTAGGCTGCTGCCCCCGCGACCCGACCTAGGATAAGCGGAAGAAGATGGATGGATATTATAAAAATCATAACCTTCTAATATAAACATATAATTTATTTCATCTGTCAACCATGTCTCTGAGATGGCAATTGCTTGGAATGTTGATTTTAAAGATTCCAAACACTTTTGTATCTTCTCAAAATTAGCCCTGAGACTTCTACTATTAAAATGAATAAGCGAAAAACCCTTTAAATCCAAATTTTTAAATCTATCCTCTGAGTAATATGAGACATTTATGTTATGTAATCCACTTAAATTTATTTCTGGATCAATGTCATTACAAAATTCTCCTACTTTATCATCATTCACTTCTAAATAACTTAAATTTAGTTTCTTACAGCTTATCCTGTCTTGAATATCTTCTTGCCCAGCTATACTGCTTTCTTCCTCATCAGAAATATAAAAGTCAAACTCATTATTAGTCATCCTCCAAAGAAGTTTAACCAAAATATCAATAATGTACTAAAATGTACGATATAACTTAAAAAAACACACATTATCCATAATCCTAATGTCCATATACCATGTGTACCATACATTTTCATTGTCCACATACCATTTGTTGTCCTGATTCAACAAGTTATTTAAATTGTTCCAAGTATTTCACGTGTTTAATCCATATTGGCTTCATTTGATCCGATCCATTTGGTTTTATGTAGACTTTGCCATGTCTCGTCCATGTAGATTGAATTTTCTTTCCTGAAAATGCGGCCACTTCTTGCAATTTCACCATTTTTCTTGGTCAGGTGCTCATTCAGATAAATTCCAGTGCCCTTTAGCTTTTTGGACTGTCTCAGGAGCTCCATTTTGTGTTTCTGGTTAACCATCTGCATCACTATTATTGGTCTTGCTTTAACATTCTTGTTTGGAAATGAATAGCATGTTGATATGTTTTGTTTCTCAATGATGATGTTTTTACCTCTGAAAAAGTCCAGGAGTTTTTGCTCAAGAGTTTCAAGTTCCTCCGTAGGAGCATCTTCACCTTGGTTCAGCCCAGCTGTAACTCGAGCATAACTGCAGTGTTTCAGCTCTAGTCTTATGACCACAATGTCATTGACAAGTGATTGTTGCTCCAAATCCTCACATCTCTGCTCCAAAAGTTCAATCCTTTTGTCTCTCTGGATCACTTTCTCCTTCAGCTCCTTCACTTCCTCCATGAGGCCCATGATGTTTCCTTGTTGCTTTAGAACCTTAGCAATCTATTCACCCATGAAGTTTAGATATTTCTTTATCTCTTCAAGTTCCTCTGACAACTTTTTAATTGTTATTGTCATCTTTTCAAGTAATTTTACACAGGTATTTTAGGTAACTTGATGAGCTGCACTGAAGTTTTCAGAAGGCCTGTTTGGGCCTTGATTTGATACTCTTAAAATACCTTTTTCAGAGTCCAATGTTGTTGCAATATCCCCAAAGTAGTGAAGTAAAGTATTCCTTCACCATTAGCAATGGAGCATTTCAAGATATTTGTCTCAGATTCCAGAGATATTTGATGAATTGTAGAGAGACTCTGAGCAGGGAGAAGCATTGGCAGCCATCTTGTATCATTAAGGGAAGAAGATTAAGAGCTTTTCAGTAGGATTTAAGGTCCAAACTATTGAATACAGGTATGCTAAAAAGAACAGTAAGCAGCTATGTTTTATTAATATACCTGTGGAGCCGACGGTCCGACAGACAGGCAGGGCACGCTGGAGCCCGGCCCAAGATGGCGGCGGGTAGACGGCGAGCGAGCGGAGAGAAGCAGCGGAAGAGCGACCTGGACTGAGGTTTTATTGAAAAATAAACAAAGTCAAACTGCTCAAGCCATGTCCTTCCTTGGTGGTCCTGGGAACTCGCAAGACAACGGCTTGAGAACCGTCACAATACCGTAGCTGCGTCCGTCAAATATGAGTCATTAAAAGACTCCCGCCTCCTGGTGGTAGAGGGCGCTAGTGATCTTTCTTGCAATTACTCAGCTGCAGAAGAAGTGAAATGAGTGACGTGATATGTGCTGGAGGAGGTAATAAAGGAAGATCTCCATCGAGGCAGAGAGACTTTTAAAACTGAAGAAAGATAAGGAAGACTTCTATAAACAAGTAATCGATGCTTTTGATCAGAAGGAGCTGGCATGGACCATATTTATAAGTAAAGGTAAGACCATAATAAAGTTGTTTTTTTTTATTAAATGTGCTTTTCATGATGGTTTCCTTACATCACACTCAAATTTTTACTGCATGCCTTTGGTAAGTGCCGGAGTGAGAAGAGGTTTTGAAATAATTAGCGCATGCTTACTTTTACCGCATGCCTTTGGTAAGCGCAGGAGTGAGAAGAGGTTTTAAATTAATTAGCGCCCCGGCGGCAATTCAAGGAAATACGGTATATGAAGTCATCGGAGTATGAGACGGAGTGGTACTGAGTTGCCACTGTGCAGAGAGCTCAATTTCTTTAGGTATTTTCAAGGTGCAAAGGGGTCAACCCCATATTGTCAAGCTGGAGAAATGAGTCTGTGTTAATATAATCAACTTTAGACCAATAAATACAATTGTACGATGCACACAAATGTTAAATGAAATGGTTCAGGTAAAGGCTATTGCCAACTGGGGATGGAAAGCATAATTTGGTGCTGATAACTCACAGATGTCGCTCACATCTTGAATTCCACTCAACTACCCCAATGTTGATTACTGTTATGAAAATGTTCATCATTAGATGTGTGTCATTAAAATTCAGCCCACATTTGATAACACCATATGCCCTAGAGAAAGTGTGGAAGAAGAGGATGGATTGGGTTCACTTTTACCCACTTCACTGAAAATACAAACCCATTATTGTTCCCATTGGAATAAATCAAACTACACAAGCCAAATATTTCACATGAGAGCAAGACAAGAGTGCCAATTTTTTGAAAGATTTTACAGTTGGATGATGAGCTTCCAGTTTATTCACACACTCATATGTGGCACCCTACAATTGTCCATTAGTCAGGACTATGCTCAGAGAGGCTTGTGCACCATGTTACTCGTGTCTACTCGCACCCTTTTCTACTCTATCCAAAGCAATGCAGTGAGAGACAGAAGCTGAGTGATGTTTATGCTCTGTGACACAACCACAAGGTTGATGGTGTAAAGGAAAAGTAAAGGTAAGCTATTGTATACCAGTTTGTATACTATATACCAATTTGAATAAAGTATTTATTTGCTGCTCTAGAGCTGTACCATGTCACACCTATCAAACTCACTTCCTCTTTTCTTTTTCACCTCCCACCCAATTCTTTCTCTGTCATAAATATGCTGTGCTACACTGTACTGCTGTTTAACAAGTCAGAGGGAATGGCAGGAAAGCCCAGTATTCTGTAAAGGAAATAGACACAGTTCTGGCACAGTTTTCCTTACTCCAAATTTGTTTTCTGCAACAGGAAGAGTGTCTTCAAAGGCAGACTATAGAAAAGTTTAGGATTACTCCGTCTCAAGACCTGAGCAACACACTTCACTTTAGCACCAGCTCAGCTTCCACCACAGGTTTGATCAACCACAAGAGATTGGCAGGAATGATTTATGGTTGAAACCACACATTAGATGTTTTCCATCAAGATAGCCCCAGTTGAGTATTCAAGCCAGTGCAATTGAAGGCAATACACCATGCAGAACAAAGATTATTTTGTAATATTCAGTAAGGTCCGCACCCTTATGACTATTTGCTTTAATCCATCTGGTTGCGGTATGAGGTCTTTCAATATAATAGTGTAAAAATCAATCATGCAGACATGATGAGGGTTGTGGCATTTAAACTGAACATCTGCAAACATTTGTCCCTAATCTCAGCAGGATGTAGACTGACAAAGCTAGACTTGTTATAGTGTAAATCCTATCAGATGCACAGACTGGTATTGAATTAAGTTTTATACATAGCCACAACGACACCACCCATTTGTTTGTGGACTTCCGTTTTATAGTGTGCACTTCTGTATTAAGGCTTGTTATTTTTTGGAACGGAACATTACCATATCTGTCTCTTTTTGATTTTCCCACAATTGGATAGAGTTAATTTTGAACTGTCATCAATTTCAAAGTAAAACATCGGCCAGAGAATGCACCGGAGAGAGACTAACATTACAGCAATTTAAATATAATAAAAAACTAGAGAAGTCCTGTTGTTTAAAGGAACTCAGACTACTGTAAATACATGGGCAAATCCTTGCATTGACATTTTAACCTCCTCAAGGCCAGCATCCATTTCAGTGGACTCTGATATTTTGCATAAAGAGGACTATTTTTTCTGAAATTGGTAACTCTTGACACAAGTAGTACTGTAGTTCAAAAACATATACCAGTGAAGGGAAATGTCTCCCCGCCCGTTCCTTAGCTTTCTGGAAATGTGGCCCCTAAAACCATTTTGTTGAATACCCCCAATTTTAAACCTTTACTAAGTGTAGCCACTCTAGTCATTAGGGCTGCTAATCTTTGGGTGTCCCACAATTCGATTCACTATCGATTCTTGGGGTCGCGATTCGATTATAAATCATTTTTTTCGATTCAACGCGAGTCTCGATTCAAAAACAATATTTTTCCAATTCAAAACGATTCTGCATCCATTCAATACATAGGATATCAGCAGGATCTACCCCAGTCTATTGACATGCTAGCAGAGTAGTAGGATTTTTGTAAAAAGCTTTTATAATGGTAAAGGACAATGTTTTATCAACTGATTGCAATAATGTAAATTTGTTTTAACTATTAAACGAGCCAAAAATATGACTTATATTATCTTTGTGAAAATATTGGACACAGTGTGTTGTCAAGATTATGAGATGCGATGCTAGTGTAAGCCCCTGTGACACTTGTTCTTTTTTTTTTATTTTTATAAATGTCTAATGATAATGTCAATGAGGGATTTTTAATCACTGCTATGCTGTAATTATAACTAATATTGATGCAGTTGTTGATAATATTCATTTTTGTTTCACTACTTTTGGTTTGTTCTGTGTCGTGTTTGTGCCTTCTCTCAATTGCTCTGTTTATTGCAATTCTGAGTGGTGCTGGGTCAGATTTGGTTTTGGAATTGGATTGCATTGTTATGGTATTGCTGTGTATTGTATTGATGGATTGATAAAAAAATAAATATAAAAAAAATTGATTACAATTTTTTTTTTGATGTTTTTCAAAATGAGAATCGATTCTGAATCGCACAACGTGAGAATTGCGATCCAAATTCGAAACGATTTTTTCCCACACCGCTACTAGTCATGGTAAAGAATGTGTCCTTTAAAAGGCCCACATGCCAATGACGTTTTGTAAATAACAGAGTAAAATATACTAAAGGAGCGTTGTACTATGTGCATAATCATTAAAACCAGCATATGGTAAATATAACCTCCACAAAAAGTATTTCCCACTTGCCATCCATCATCATCCGCTTAGCTGAGGTCAGGTCGCGGGGGCAGCAGCCTAAGCAGGGAATCCCAGACTTCCCTCTCCCGAGCCCCTTCGTCTAGCTCTTCCCGGGGGATCCCAAGGCGTTCCCAGGCCAGCTGGGAGACATAGTCTTCCCAACGTGTCCTGGGTCTTCCCCGTGGCCTGCTACCAGTTGGACGTGCCCTAAACACCTCCCTAGGGAGGCGTTCGGGTGGCATCCTGACCAGATACCCGAGCCACCTCATCTGGCTCCTCTCCATGTGGAGGAGCAGCGGCTTTACTTTGAGTTCCTCCCGGATGGCAGAGCTTCTCACCCTATCTCTAAGAGAGAGCCCCGCCACCCGGCGGAGGAAACTCATTTCGGCCGCTTGTACCCGTGATCTTATCCTTTCGGTCATGACCCAAAGCTCATGACCATAGGTGAGGATGGGAACGTAGATCGACCGGTAAATTGAGAGCTTTGCCTTCTGGCTCAGCTCCTTCTTCACCACAACGGATCGATACAACGTCCGCATTACTGAAGACGCCGCACCGATCCGCCTGTCGATCTCACGATCCACTCTTCCCCCACTCGTGAACAAGACTCCTAGGTACTTGAACTCCTCCACTTGGGGCAGGGTCTCCTCCCTAACCCGGAGATGGCATTCCACCTTTTTCCGGGCGAGAACCATGGACTCAGACTTGGAGGTGCTGATTCTCATCCCGGTCGCTTCACACTCGGCTGCGAACCGATCCAGGAAGAGCTGAAGATCCCGGCCAGATGAAGCTATCAGGACCACATCATCTGCAAAAAGCAGAGACCTAATCCCGCGGCCACCAAACCGGAACCCCTCAACGCCTTGACTGCGCATAGAAATTCTGTCCATAAAAGTTATGAACAGAATCGGTGACAAAGGACAGCCTTGGCGGAGTCCAACCCTCACTGGGAACGTGTCCGACTTACTGCCAGCAATGCGGACCAAGCTCTGACACTGATCATACAGGGAGCGGACCGCCACAATAAGACAGTCCTGTACCCCAAAGCACATGTAAACTGGTTGGGCAAACTCCCATGCGCCCTCAAGAACCCTGCCACTTGCCATTCATTTGTAATTATTTATAAAGCAGATGTTCTTGCAATAAAACACATTGTGCATGTTACATTAAACGTTGTGCAGGGGTTTTTTGTGCGGAATAATCCAGTATGTTTTCTAGCCCATTTCTTTACATACTATTTTTAGGACCTCCTTTTTAGCACTGCATCAGGAGAGTTTAACAAAGTCAAGGCTAGATAGAGAGAGCGTATGATACATTACAATACATTACAGGAAAAACAAAGCCCTAAATGCAGTAAATCATAACAGTCGTTCACTGAACTTTAGGCAATGTCTACACTACGCCGGATAACCCCTTAAAATAATAATTATTTAGCCTAAGCCCCGTTTAAGCCACACTAAACCAGCGTTTAAGGTTCACCTCCTTGGACACATTTTTACACAGGTAAGTGCGCAGTGTATTTCTTGATTTTTTGGCTCTTAGCTTTGTATGGACTCATTGATGGTTTACAAACTGAGTTTGGAAAGGAAGTGAAGTCAGAAAGACCGCACCCCACACAGGAAGTGATGTCAGAAAGAAAGCGCCGCAGCCAGCGTCATAACAACCAGAGCTAACCACTGGAAAGATGGAAGCGAGTCATACAGACATGCCCGTGTTTCTTATTCTTCTACATGTACAGACGCTTATGGAAATCACACATGAATACCTTAAAGGGGAACATTATCACAATTTCAGAAGGGTTAAAACCAATAAAAATCAGTTCCCAGTGGCTTATTTTATTTTTCGAAGTTTTTTTCAAAATTTTACCCATCGTGGAATATCCCGAAAAAAGGCTTTAAAGTGCCTGATTTTCGCTATCTGTGTATCCACACCACCATTTTCCTGTGACGTCACTGCGTGACGCCAATACACACAAACATGGCAGATAGAACAGAAAGATATAGCGACATTAGCTCGGATTCAGACTCGGATTTCAGCGGCTTAAGCGATTCAACAGATTACGCATTTATTGAAACGGATGGTTGGTGTGGAGGCAGATAGCGAAAACAAAATTGAAGAAAAAACTGAAGCTATTGAGCCAACGAGGACGAATTCGGCGATCGCCTTCTAACCAACGATTGCATCTTTTGAAGAGTGGAGCAACTTAAATCCGTCGATTGGTAAGTATTTGTTTGGCATTAAATGTGTGTGGAGGGAAAGGCTGGATGCAAATATAGCTACAAATGTACATACAGCTAGCCTAAATAGCATGTTAGAATCGATTAGCTGGCAGTCATGCCATGACCAAATATGTCTGATTAGCACATAAGTCAATAACATCAACAAAACTCACTTTTGTGATTTTGTTGACTTTATCGTTGGAAATGCTTTGAGTGTCACAGGATATCCACACATCTCTGTGCCATATGTCGTAGCATAGCTGTCGTCGGTAAAATGTGCAGAACAAACGGGGGACTTTTGCATCTTTTGACCACTGGTGTACTTGAATCCGTTGATTGCTATGTGTTTGTTTGGCATTATATGTGAGTGGAGGGAAAGGCTGGATGCAAATATAGCTACAAATCAGGCAAAATGATGCAATATGTACATACAGCTAGCCTAAATAGCATGTTATTATCGATTAGCATGCCGTGACCATTGATAAGGCTGATTAGCACACTCCACGTAAGTCAACTTGAAACCTTCTCTGTGCGTAGTGTTACACCCTCCGACAACACACCGACGAGGCATGATGTCTCCAAAGTACGGAAAACAGTCGGAAAAACGGAAAATAACAGAGCTGATTCGACTTGGTGTGTAATGTGTTTGAGAAAATGGCGGATTGCTTCCCTTTTTAACGTCACGGGTGAAAGGTCATTGCTCCGACAGTGAACAATTGAAAGGCGTTTCAATCGCCAAATTCACCCTTTTAGAGTTCGGAAATCGGTTAAAAAAACATATGGTCTTTTTTCTGCAACATCAAGGTATATATTGACGCTTACATAGGTCTGGTGATAATGTTCCCCTTTAAGAGAAAGCGAATGCAGCTACTTCGGATACAGCACTTCTCAGACGGCAAGAGACCTTTCAAATGTCGAGGTCAGCTGTGATTCTACTTACCGAAAGACAAGTAGAATACGAGTTACCGTGGTGGTGATAAAAAAAGGTAGCGTCTGCTTTGTATTACCTGACCGTTGAAGGAAGACTATTGAAAATGGCGATTGCTTTTGGGTGGCAAGGCAGACTATCAATTATTGTCCGCCATGTATGTTGCGGACTCAACGTCTAGGTCCAGAGTATATAAAGTCACCAAAAACGAATGGACAATTAAGGTGAAGACAAAACAGTGAGGACTGTCCTGACCAGATATCTAGATCCCTATATTGATTGTTGTCAAATGTTCTTTTTCACTTTGTGTACTTTTGTGTCCAATAAAGATTTTATTATCTATGATTGCTCAGGTGTGATTCACTACAATAGGGCCCCACAGCATACTGCATTGCAGTTAATAGAAATACCACAACACTTGATATTGTTCAGATAAGTTAAATTTAAGAACTTGCACACAAAGCAACACTGGAAGTGACTATGACGTGTGCATTTTCTGCAGACCTGAAAATGCTAAAAAAAAAAAACAAACAGAAAAGACACTTCGTTTCATCCCCCCTTTTCTTCATAAGGATTATAGGTCAGTCATTCTTCATCTAAACAGAAATATATCAACATTCTAACAGTAGGCATCCCAGTGACAGCAGACATTGTACAGTAGTGATGTTTTATTATGTTAGTTTGCTCGCATGATGTCTGCAGTGAGTAATAATCACTGATGTTGCGGAAGGAAATGCAAGCGTGATGCGTTTTTAAAGTTAATGCGCTGCTTTATGCTTAAAATTAGTACAATACATAAATATCACGTTATTATGAAAGTGCCTGTTACTACATGACATTTACACTAACAGCATGTATATAAAATATTGCTGGATGTTTTGGATGATTTTAGAGTGCTTCATAGGCAGAATAGAGCGACTGCTATTGGCTCCATTGTAAGTGACTTTTGCTTGCGTTTATTACTATTTAGAATGTTAAAAAAAATAAAAACGTATGTGTTCCTGTCTTACATTAGGATTGTGAATGATAGGCAAAATATCCCAAAAAGTGCAGTTCCCCTTTAAGTTTACCTTAACATTTTGAGAGGAAAGTGTCCTAATAAAACAAGCAAGACCCTGTTATGTACAGTATTTTCACAATAAATGACTGACAAACAGGTAAGTTCCCTTACAGACAGCAGACAGTTACTCACTGAAAGGCCTTTAATAACAAAGAATATAAGAACATAAAAAAAATAATAATAATGCAAGAGATAATATAATTGAGACAATACCACCACCTATATCTTTTGATGTGCCTTTGTTATGGCCTTTTTCTCTTCTCTGCCCCTGACGAGCGCTTTTTGGCTCAACCCCCGCCTCTTGCGCGTTTACGTAGGTTTCTCTGACACAATGAAGCAACAAAAATAAACTTTTCAAAAGAATATGGAGACTACGCTGCCTTTTCCCAGTAGCCCCTGAGGACTAACCTAGTATATATAGTGGCTGGGTGGTTGAAGAGTAGTTTAAAAACTAAATAGCCAGCGGCTTTCACCGCAGTGAGCGAGTAGAAGCTCCATCCATTCCCACGCACAAGCGTGAGTCTATAAAACTAACATTAATGAAAAAAATTTACAAAAATTGCTTCGACATACTAAAGTCTAACTGATTACTTTGTAAGAATAAACATGTTACGTTACTACTTACAACAAAAAAATATCTGAGCACTCTCAAACCTAATTATCTCGCCATAAAACACTAACGCAACCTTAAGTAATTTGCACGTTTTGTTTAGGATACTGGTAAGTATTGTATATCCCTATTCGCCCCCAAAATACCGGGATATCAGTTTTGGTCCATATCGCCCAGCCCTCAGCTGTTTGTTCTCTGATGTCATAGTGACAATGCTGGAGTTGAACAGACCATTACAACGAACTCTCCTGCACCTGGCAATTAACTTTTCTCGAAAGGAGCAATCTCTGGTATGACAGAAATTATCCACCTGTCTTTGATGTTGTAGGTCCACAGAACATTCCTTTATGGAAAATCTGGTTCGCACAAAAACAATGTCACAATTCTTACCTTACTAAAGACATGAAATGTTCCAACCATAACGTCCTTTGACATGATTTGGCATATATCAGTGCAAATATTACAGAGAGGGATTGCTACATTCCCTGAGGAAGTGATAAGAAACTCATGTAGCGATGATGTTGCTTAGGTTGCAAAATCTTTTGAGGATGTGATTCATATTTTCTTTTTTTCCAATTGGACATTAATAAAAACTAGCTTCCCGATACCCAACCCTGTTTTATGTCCTCTGTTATTCACACAATATGGCAAGTTGCGCAAGGTTTTGTGGTTCAGGATGTGTTCTGTTGTGCCTAAATTTTCAGTGTGTTTACTATTATAGTGACACATATTTTATGTAAGGTTTACAGCATCTAATACAACTCTCAAACATTAACTTTAATTTACTCTCAGTCCCTGCTTATTGATTTCCTCTTAAACATTTATTTTTACTTACTTTTCAATTTCCAAACAACATACATTTGGTGTTCTTTGAGTTAAGTGATAATTTGTTTATGTCAAACTAACATTTTAATTTATTTTCTTTAATCAATCCTTCCTGAAGGTTCTGTGCTGCAAGTCCTTGTCAGAACATATAACATCAGCAAAAAAAAAAAAACAATTAATACATTTATCTGATCCCTTATAAATGTTGTTGATAGAAATAATGAATAGTTTGTGGGACATCACAGGTAATGCGTAAACATTCTGACTTACGTTTACAATATAAAGCCATCCCTCTGAGACCATACCTTTCCATTTAGTTTTAATCAATATTGAACATTAATTGTATTTAATTTTTTTTTTTAATCAATAAATAAGCCTACTGCACTACTAACCACAGTCAGCATGGTTTCCAGTCAAAGAGATCAATATCTACGGCATTAATAAAGTTGTCAAGCTTTGCAACAAGTACAGAGATCTGTTTTATAGAAGCAGGTATCAGGCAACATGACCTGTTTATGTACTCGACATCTTCTCAGTGCAACATGGAATTATCAGAGCTATGTTACACAATGGCATTTGGATACAAAAAAAGACATGGGGAAAATAATGTGACTCAGAAGATTAACATGCAGTTTGGAAAAAACAGGTACGCGCCGATACTAATTAAATGTTGAAAATATCTTTACACTCTCTACATGGAGTGTGCAAGTCACTGTATGGCGTCAACAAGAGCAGTAATGAGACAAATCCACCCAGGTGAGATTCTTAAACAAGACCAAGTGTCAAAAGGCAGTATGAGTGCTAAATCTGTCTCCAACTCTTCCATCACAAGACTTTTAATCCAGTGACTGATGAGTGAGCCCCACACAGAAAACCAAGAGCTATTTCCCCATAAAGACCCAACTTTAGGACTTTAACCTGTGAGTCAAAAGACTAAGGACCTGATTTACTAAAGGTTTGTGTGTACTAAAACACGTGCAAACCGAATATAGCACACAAAAAGCTGATCCACTAAATGTGCCCAAAGTGAATTGTGCCTGTTAATTGAGCAGAAGAGAGGGCTTCGGATTGTTGGCTAAATTATCCAACAATGCAGTGCCGGCAGTCAGAGCTAAAGTCATCGTTCATGATAGCGTTAAATGTTATATTTCCAAACTATTTTGTGGAAAAAAACGCTACACAAGCTGCGATTCAATAGAAAAAAACTGAGTCATAACATAAAAAGTCCCTTTGTCGTAAATAAAACAAAAAAGACGTAATTGAGTGCACCAGAACGGCAATTCTGAGAGGAGCACAGACCACAACATCTTTCCCGATGTCTCATACCCAAATTCTGTGAATAGCTTAATTTTTCAACCCAGCCTTAATCAAATTTGATAAAAACTTGTAATACCTCTCCCACTTCGATTGTGGCAAGTGACAATCACACACATCGCTGACATTATCAGTATGACTGGATGAATGATCAGCAACAATAAGCGTGTTTACTAACAAAGTTATGAACCAATCATTTAAATATGTCTTACATGAAAAAAACATTTTTTCTTCTTCAGTGCAGTAAATGCAACTTCTCTCTAATAGCGTACCTTTGTAAGAAAAAAAAAAAAAGGTTTTAATGTAGATGCACTGGACAACTGTTTCTAAAATGCTAATAAAAACTAGTACATGTCTGCCGCTTGTTTGAAAACACAGCAAAAAGGTGTGGAGCATGCATCCTTTTTTATGCTATTTTGTTTTCCAACTAAATTGGGGATAAATATAATTTCTCTTATTTAAACATCTTCCCAATGGCACAGGAAAACACAATCTTTCAATTGACAAAAAAATATTCTCTGATGATTGCTTAGTAAGTATTTGCTGCAAACGTCCATGTCATTTTTGTCTGAGTATTTTTCTGAACGCCGGAAACAAAAACAAATAAGAGTGACGACACTTAAGACAGAACATGCTTAAGCAATACAGACACACCTGATTGATTCATACTTACTCATGCATTGCTGTGCTAGGAAAACTGAATTTGAACAGTGGGATTACTGTACATCTTGCTTCACCTCGAATATTACTCACTACATTCATTGCGCCCCAGGCTGATGTAACAGTTGGTTGGGGGGGCGCATAGTAAAAGAAAATAACACAACAACATAACATTCAATTCCACATCATTGAGAATGAGTTTTTGTTTTGTAACATTTTAAGGTGCTTTGGATCAGAGTTGCCTTTTTAAAAACAACAAAATCATTGTGTTTATCAAACTCTGCAATTGATTTTGTCCTCAACAGAGTTGGATTTTTTCACAGCCAACCAAAAGAATGACACCAGGAAGAAAACACTAAAACGGATTAACAAGGGCTGTGCTGGTGTGAAAGTATACGATAACAGTTCAATTAATATTGCCTGGATGCGTGGTAATTGGCACTGTTACATATTGTTTCCTTTGAGGTATTTACAAATAAATTACTTGCCATGCACACACCTTTCACCTCCTTGTCAAAAATCTCATTGTGAAGAACATTCTTGCAGGCAGTGGGAAATTATACTTCCTATAAGGCCAATTCCTAGGTTTCTTCACAATAAATGTGTATAATATGAAAACGCACAGTAACATTTCTTTAAACAACCGCCAAATTGCTAACTTGACTATCTGAGCCATAGCACAGCACATGACCCACTTCCTTATTGGATTAACACTGAATCAACTTTCATGCTACAACATTATAAAGCCCTTCCCTGTCACATATTTCCTTCCTCAATGTCCCCCCATATCCCACAGAGAATAAATGTTATGGTCCTGATCCCTATGGGAAAAACTTCTCCCCACCTGATAATTCCAATGGCTGCTCCTCAGGAGGTCAACGGCCACAAGCAGAGTGTGCTCTCAAGAATGTAAAAACCTGGAGGTCTTCATAGCTCTTAACCAAAGAGCATGAGCCAAAACGCCAGCCATTACACACAGCTCAGATTCGTTTACTATCCCTGAATGGAGAGAATTATTTAGGTATTTGCTAGTTTTAAATATGCAGTCCAAAGGTTTCATTTTTTTTCCTGACAAGGAGAAGTTAATGTTAATAATTAGCCTGAGGGTGTGTAAATAAATGGCAGAGGACAGGAAAGCCTGAGTGCGCATGCACGCACGCACAGAGAGAGAGAGAGAGAGAGAGAGAGAGAGAGAGAGAGAGAGAGAGAGAGAGAGAGAGAGAGAGAGAGAGAGAGAGAGAGAGAGAGAGAGAGAGAGAGAGAGAGAGAGAGAGAGAGAGAGAGAGAGGGAGAGACAGAGAGAGAGCAAGAGAGAGAGATATTACATTCCACACTGACAGTCAAGGTCAAAATGCTGGGAAGCTTTTTGGGTATATTTCTGTTTTACAAGTAAAACGATCCAAGCTTTGTGAAGACTCTCTAACTGAGGCTATTTGAATGCATTGACTAGAGGTGGGAATTTTTGGGTATCTCATGATTCGATTACTCACTTGCAACTTTAAAAAACAGTGTGTTTGTAATAAGAAACAGTTAAATTAATTTCCACATGTATTAAATTAATGAAAATGTGTCCAAAACTAAAACATAAGTGCCTTATAATAAAAGAGCTGGTCAGATCTCACATCTGAAGCAACTTTCGTATGACAGCAAAATTGGTTAACTGTTTGCATTACTTTGTTTACAATGAATAAATCGATCGACGTTTACTAATCTGTGATTGATTGATTGATTGATACTTTTATTAGTAGATTGCACAGTACAGTACATATTCCGTACAATTGACCACTAAATGGTAACACCCGAATAAGTTTTTCAACTTGTTTAAGTCGGGGTCCACGTTAATCGCCCATGTTCGAATTGCGATGCATCTAAAAATCGATTATTTCCCCTAACTCAAGTAATGACATTTAACTTTAACTTGGGGCGGCATGGCGTAGTGGGTAGAGCGGCCGTGCCAGAAACCTGAGGGTTGCAGGTTCGCTTCCCACCTATTGACATCCAATTCGCTGCTGTTGTGTCCTTGGGCAGGACACTTCACACTTGCCCTCGGTGGCGCTCACACTGGTGAATGAATGATGAATGAATGATTGGTGGTGGTCGGAGGGGCCGTAGGCGCAAACAGGCAGCCACGCTTCCGTCAGTCTACCCCAGGGCAGCTGTGGCTACAGATGTAGCTTACCACCACCAGATGTGAATGAATGATGGGTTCCCACTTCTCTGTGAGCGCTTTGAGTATCTAATAATAGAAAAGCGCGATATAAATCTAATCCATTATTATTATTATTATTATTATTAAAGACACTAAAGACTTTTTTTGTCTCAATTCATGCTTCTGTAAGACATTTTCGTAAATGTTGGGTAATATTGGCATCTGAATGAGCAAATTTTTAGATGAAATTCAGAATTTTTGAAGAAGGGCTGGCACGTTTCTGAAAATATTTTTTTTTCTCTTATAGGAGCAAACAATGTCGGGATAAGCTCACATTTAATCTGTAAACCTCCCTTGTGCTCGACCCCCTACTCTTAAAGAATCCGGCTGTGCTCTGTGACCTCAGTGTATAGGCATGTGATGATCCACTTAGAAAAACCCCTCCATCGACATCCCAACCCACACCACTCGCTTACTCAGCAGGCCCACGATCTATGCCACAATCACACTTCCTCTGGTCAACACATATGGGCCTGATGGAGGTGGGAGTCCACTGTAAACTTTAGCACCAGCTTGAAGGTTGACGATTGTACCTGAAGGCTGGTGGTAAAACAGCTGCGTGTGCTAAGTGTGGAGAAGGAGCTTAATTTACTTTACACCTAAATGGTCTTCACATAGAGGGTTTAAAGGTGTGATAAAGTGTATTTAGTGGTTTGGGCATCTTTAAAAATAACTGACTATTCATCACAACAGCTAACCCTTGACTTAGTACACCATCCATCCATCCATCTTCTTCCGCTAATTTGAGGTCGGGTCGTGGGGGCAGCAGCCTAAGCAGGGAAGCCCAGACTTTCCTATACCCATCCACTTCGTTCAGCTCGTCCCGGGGGATCCCAAGGCGTTCATAGGCCAGCCAGGAGACATAGTCTCCCCAACGTGTCCTGGGTCTTCCCTGTGGCCTCCTACCGGTTGGACGTGCCCTAAACACCTCCTTAGGGAGGCGTTCGGGTGGAACCCTGACCAGATACCCGAACCACCTTATCTGGCTCCTTTCGATGTAGAGGAACAGCAGCTATACTTTGAGTTACTCCCGGATGGCAGAGCTTCTCAACCTATCTCTAAGGGAGAGACCCGGAGGAAACTAATTTCGGCTGCTTGTACCCGTGATCTTGTCCTTTCGGTCATAACCCAAAGCTCATGACCATAGGTGAAGATGGGAACTTTGACTCAATTTAGTACACATTATTTATAAACAAAAAAAAGCATCTGAATAATAACACCACATGCTGACAGATTCTTCCCTCTGATTACACGTAATATACAAAGGAAAATCTGAGCAGAAAAAAGGCAAATATGTTTAATATGTTCAAGCCATTCATAATACAATTATAAATAAAAAGATACCAAACAAAAGTAGTAAATCACAAGAAACAAAAACCAGCGTCCCCCCACAGATGAATTTGCAGCGCCATAAATAGATTTGGCCCTACTTGTTAAGAATTTGGAGGTGGGAGGAAGCCGGAGTACCCGGAGGGAACCCACGCATTCACGGGGAGAACATGCAAACTCCACACAGAAAGATCCCGAGCCTGGATTTGAACCCAGGCCCTAGTGTGTGAATGTTGTCTGTCTATCTGTGTTGGCCCTGCGATGAGGTGGCGACTTGTCCAGGGTGTACCCCGCCTTCCGCCCGATTGTAGCTGAGATAGGCGCCAGCACCCCCCGCTACCCCGAAAGGGAATAAGCGGTAGAAATGGATGGATGGATGTTAAGAATTTTTGATTTGTATGCAAGTTTATGTGGAGACAAAGTTTTTAGAACATTTTGCTTTGAAACGGCCTCTTCAGGTTTATGGTAAATTGGTAGCTTTCTATCACCGCAGAAATCATTGCTAATGATATTTTCCAACACTTTAAGACATACAGTATATCCAAAACATAAATAGCTTCTCCTAAGTGTGTGCCATGTTTTATTGATGTTCTGATATAAATATAGCCAGAATAATATAGCTTTCTTTATTTAGTTAATAGCATCTGACTGCCAAACAAATAAGCTATTATGGTTAACATGCCACAAGCGGAGTACAGTTTAATTAAGACTTATATGCAAGTATATTTGCTGCCATTGTTTGTATTAATGTTCAGTTTATATTAGAGATGTTCTGATCAAGAATCTTTTTAATATTTTTTATAAGCACCTTCAAAAAAAAACAACATCACCCTTAAACCTAAGTAAAACTAAAATAATGCTATTTGGTAAAAGTAGAAGGGAAATTCAAACACAAATACAAATATGGCGGCATAGAAATTGAAAAAGTAAATTAAACCAAATTTCTAGGTATAATGATTGATGATAAAATGAACTAAAAATCTAATGTAAAAAATGTACAACATAAAGTAGCAAGAAACACGTCAATAATGAATAAAGCAAAATATGTTCTAGACCAAAAATCTCTCCATATTCTCTACTGCCCGCTAGTGTTACCGTATCAGAGTTATTGTGCAGAAATATGGGGAACTAACTACAATAGTATACTTCATACAGTATGTCTGATTCTGATTCATCATTAACGGTGTTACAAAAACGATCAGTTAGAATAATACATAATGTTGGATATACACGATCAAACCCTTTATTCATTGAATCGAAAATACTGAAATTGCACGACATAGCGAATTTGCAAACAGCTAAAATTCTACACAAGGCAAACTACAATCTGCTACCCAAGAATATACAGCAATTCTTCTCAACAGAAGAGGAGAAATATAATCTTAGAGAAAATTTTTATTTAAAACATGTGTACGCATGTACAACACTTAAGACCTTCAGTATATCAGTATGTGGAATTAATTTATGGAATGGATTAAGCAAAGAAAACCAACAATGTAATAATATAATCCACTTCCAGAAACTCTTCAAACTTAAAGTGTTTACAAAGTACAAAGAAGAAGAACCATGATTAACATTCTGAATTTATGATTCCATCCTTTCATTTTCTAGATAATCTTACTTTTCTCACCGTATGAAATATAACTTATCTCACTCATTTTTATTTATTTATTTATTTATTTTTAATGTTATTACTTATGGAGTATATTTGTGAATGAATTGAGAACAGGAAGTGAACCAAAGTTTTAGCAACTGCTATGTAAAATAAAAGGGGTAGGATTAAATACTCCTTTTCGAATTTGTTGAATAGAGAAACTGGAAATTGTGATATATCATGTTGTATGCATGCATGCATGTTCGAAATAAACACAAACAACTCAACTGAAAAATAATTAAAATATGATGATAAAACAACAAAGGTTACTATAACATAAAAAATAATCAAACAAAGGACAGCTACAATAAATATGAAATTTTGAACAAATGCTTTTGAGTGTTGATTTGATTGTATAAAGTGAATCAATGTTGTGAATGTCAGTTAGTAAACAGTTCCAGAGTTTGGAAGCAGAGTGACTGAAAGTTTTGCTCCCCATGGTGATGAGGAGGGTTGATGGCATAACAAGGTGGATGAAATGGATGGAAGAAGAGGATCTGAGGAAGCGTGCTGGAGTAGCAATCTGGAGGAGGTCAGAAAAATAAGGAGGTGTAAAGTTGTGGATGGTCTTGAAGGTATATAGAATGATTTTGTAGTTAATTATTTGCCTGACCAGAAGCAAGTGAATTTTTTGTAGGATGGGTGTGATAAGATGGAATGAAGGGGTTTTGGTTATTAACATCCATAAGTGAGATCGGTCGATACCAATACTAATCACATGTATTTACTGTAAATGTTTTAAATGTATGGTGAGTGCAATTGACAGTGTAACAATATCAACACTATATTTTAACTAATTCCTTATTCTCTTTTTCCATACATTGTTTGATCAAAACAAGGTCAATACTACACAATAACTAAACAAAAGCAAAAACAACTACCTCTTCTTCTACTCATTTAATCCCTTTGGGTTTGCCCTCAAAAAGGTCTTCTGTGTCCAGGGAATCATTCCCTGAATTTGTAAACATCAACAAAAAGAAATACAATAAGATTCTGACAAAATAAAAATATCGATCTGATCACTCTAGTATCGATTATCTACTGATACCTTACATTTCAGGTACTGACTGAGAAAATGCTGATAATCTTTAGAATGTGCAAATAGGCAGGTGATCCTGTAATGACTTTCTGCAGAACCGAACAAACAATATGACAGGTGCTAAAAAGAAAAGTGGCCTTCTTGATCGGAAATCTGACTACAAAAAACATTGCATTGTTAGCGTTTTATTAAATGTGTTGGTTATCAATACGAATTTGCGAAAATCAATCAGATTAAAGTCATTCAATGACTCGCATATATGTTATTACATATTTTCTTACTTTGATTGTACCTTGTATTACTTGTATTTTTTCATTCCATTTTTTACCAAGCTAAATTTTGTCCTGTTGTCCTTTTAATACTGTACAGTAAGAAAATGTTACACTGCAACTATAGATTTTTGCAAATGTGGGACAGTAAATTCCCTCTTATCCTATGTTGTATGGATGTGTGTGTCTGCAGTCATTCCGTCCCTGGCTCACCTCTTTCAATCGTGTTAATTAAGGGGTACCAAACTTGAATTGAGAAAGTACCAAAATTTGAACATGGATGGGAGCACTCACATTAGTGACATATGACCAATTGTAAGTGTGGGACCAAGCACTGCAAGATTGGCTTATTGTGAGTACACCCTTCGTATTGTCCCTCCGAATAAAGTCCATCAGGTCTCAACATATGTGTGAACTGCTCTTCCATTCAAATCTGATCACCATGGGAAAGACCAAAGCTCTGTCAGAGAAATTCAAGGCCAAGGATGTAAAAGTGGGCTACATGACCCTCAGCAGAAAGTCTGTTGAGAAAGACTTAAAATGTAAAAACTTAAGATCCTATACTCAATTGCTCTCGCTTTGGGCAAAATGTGCAATGATCAAATATGTGTTTTGCAACTGTATAACATTTCAACTGATTTTTTAACATTACGATACTATTTGATAACTTTGATTGATTTCAATGGATGTCTGAGAAGACAACTGAAGAGCTTCTGAATAATGTGGGTAATCCAGTGGAAGAGTTGTATAGGAGGAACCCAATTGTAGGGTGCAGTATCATGATTTACAATGAAAGAAATGCCTTTAAAGGGATTGACAAGGTCTGAGGCAATAAAAATACAAGGCAGCGATGATGGAGTTTTTGGGAGTATAAAAACAAGACTCTTAAGTAATACTGGAATGGAATATAGAGTATCTTACAAATTTAGTACTGTATGAGTGCAATATTAGTGCATAACTTAGTATGTTAAAAAGCAATTAAGCAGTAAAAGATTTCCAGTCCAGGGGTTGCATTAAAAAATTCCTGCTCAGATTGCTGCCATCATCTATCTACATCCACATCCCTACATATCCACTGGACCAGAAAAGCTGCAAAGAATGGAGATGATCCACCCGTCCCCCAGAAGCCTTTTAAAGCTGTACATTCTGCACACACAGCTACATTCCTGCCAGGGGGTAAGTAGATCAGCGGGTGTCCTTATCTTTGAGAGAGCTGCAACAAGTCTGCTGATGCCTGACTGAGCATCAACCATCAAGCTGACTGCTGAGACGTACATCAACCTGTTAATGTGTTATGATAGGTAGGAATTGCCAACCAGGTGAGAGGAAAGTTGCACTGAGGTGAAAAGTCTGAGGTGTTTTTATGTTCCTATCATTCCAATCCTCTGGAAAAATAATCAAGGGACAACGAATGCCTAAATCAGATGTGAGAGAACATCCGCTGCTTGCTGGAGAATAAAAATACTTGCCTTAAGGCAGATTTTCAGGTAAAACATCACAAAGGATTTGCCCGCATGCTTGTGGCCAAGAAAAAAAAAAAAAAAAAAGACTGCTCTTTTCAGTTCATAAACCTTTGACCCTGCAGGGCAATTGCACTTGGATAGTCACCACAATGTTTACCTTGACCACACTCGCCTAGTTTCACCAATTGCGTTACTTAAATACACTCACCACATCCAATTCAAGCACCCCAACAACATTATTGTCAATTAATGAATACCCAATCAAGGAATAGTGACTGAATGAGGCGCACCGCCACGTCATTTTCATTGCCACCACACCTTGAAAATAAGTTTTTTTAATGTGAAATTAATTAAAGTAATGTCATGTATTGTAGCCCCCAGAAGAGGTCACACAAAGTCCGACGCCATTTTTAATTTTAATTGCCAATCTTATGATAACAATTCCAACAGGTTTAACCTCTCGTCCAAACACTTTTGTCTCTGTGCTTTCCCAGACACATAACAATACTTCATTTTCCGCAAATATGCATTCAAGCACAGACGATTTGTGATCGTGAGAAAAATCAACATCAAATCAAAACCACACAAACATAAAATGTTACAACCAGCAAGTTGTTACAGTATGAAAGGGTAAAAACGCACGCATGCATGCACACACGTGTATATATATATATATATATATACAGTATATATATGTCTTAGTTGGATTATCCAGAGAATAGTGCTCGATACTGTGGTAGAGCGCAATATGTATGTGTGGGAAAAATCACAAGACTACTTCATCTCTACAGAACTGTTTCATGAGGGGTTCCCTCAATCGTCAGATTTTATTTTTTTTTACTAACTAAATTACTAAAATCTCCTGACGATTGAGGGAACCCCTCATGAAACAGTTCTGTAGAGATGAAGTAGTCTTGTGATTTTTCCCACACATACATATACACACACATATATATATATATATATACATATATATATATACATATATATATATATATATATATACATATATATATATATATATATATACATATATATATATATATATATATATACATATATATACATATATATACATATATATACATATATACATATATATATATACATATATATATATATATATACATATATATATATATATACATATATATATATATACATATATATATATATATATATATATATATATACATATATATATATATACATATATATATATATATATATATATATATATATATACATATATATATATATATATATATACACATATATATATATATATATATATATATATACATATATATATATATATATATATATATATATATATATATACATATATATATATATATATATATATACACATATATATATATATATATATATATATACATATATATATATATATATATACATATATATATATATATACATATATATATATATATATACATATATATATATATATATACATATATATATATATATATATATATATATATATATATATATACATATATATATATATATATATATATATATATATATACATATATATATATATATATACATATATATATATATATATATATATATATATATATATATATATATATATATATATATATATATATATATATATATATATATATATATATATGTACTGGGGCTGCAACTAATGATTAATTTGATAATCGATTAATCTGTTGATCATTACTTTGATTAATCCATTAAAAATCGGATAAAAGAGACAAACTACATTTATATCCTTTCCAATACTTTATTTTAAAAAAAACAGCATACTGGTACCATGTCCTTTCGACTTGCCAAATAAAACAAGGCACATGTTAGAAAAATGTTTTTTATTTTCATTTTTTATAAAGTGCACCATTCTCCTGCACAATAGCAATAATTCTGCTTTGGGGAATTTCAAACCTGTCTTAATAATAATAATGGATTAGATTTATATCGCACTTTTCTATTGCTATATACTCAAAGCGCTCACAGAGAAGTGGGAACCCATTATTCATTCACACCTGGTGGTGGTAAGCTACATTTGTAGCCACAGCTGCCCTGGGGTAGACTGACGGAAGCGTGGCTGCAAGTTTGCGCCTACGGCCCCTCCGACCACCACCAATCATTCATTCATCATTCATTCACCAGTGTGAGCGGCACCGGGGGCGAAGGGTGAAGTGTCCTGCCCAAGGACACAACAGCAGCGACTTTGATGTCAATAGGTGGGAAGCGAACCTGCAACCCTCAGGTTTCTGGCACGGCCGCTCTACCCACTTTGCCATGCCGCTCCATCTTCTACCTATTCCAAACACTTTGCAATGTTGGATGCTGAGTGTCTTTCCTCTAGTGGCATGGTCGTAAGGCAGATTGACTTCATGTTCCATTCTTCTCCAATGTAGTGACATGTATTGCCAAGATAGGCTACACTTGTCCACACATCAGTAGTGAGAGCAATTTGCTCTGTGTGGCTTTTATGTCAGTCTGCACTGCTTGAAATGTTTGCTCGTACTTCCTCTCCATCAGTTTGGTATAATGGGTCCTTGAGGGAAGAATGTAACCAGGGTTGAGGACGTGAATCATTTGTCTAAAACCTTCATCCTCCACCATTGATAGTGGCCTCATGTCAGTTAGCAACATATTCAGGTAGCATCAGTCAATGCAGCCGCGTGCTGTGGTGTGCACACCTTCCTTTGTACCAAGTCGCTAATGCTGCCTTGTTTCTTTCTGAAATGAGAGAAACCATATTATGAACGTACATAGTAGCCTCATTTACATGTAACTCAATACACACCCAGTTGATTTTATTAATCATTTCTGACGTAAAAGGCAAATGCCACCACTTTAAAAAAAACAGCTAAATTAAATAAATGGACTTTGGAGTTGCAGAATACACCAATAATAACACAGAAATGTAACTCATCAGATCAGAACTGGGTCAGATAATGTACACGTTTCTGTTGTGAATAATAAAGGATTCATTTTAGGCTGCCTCTGAATAATAGCATGAAAAATTCCAGCACCTTTATAACGTTTCGTTATACTAAAGCGTCACTCAAATCTAAATAGATGTATATGGCTTTTTGGGGCCCGGCTACATCGATCAATTATGAAACTAACCTGAGATATTTCTGTCCGTTATGTTTATTTCCAAATCGTTAAGCGTGCGTTTTCGTTCTTACAACGGAGTCAAATGTGCCGGAGACACATTATCAGCCCAGCGTTGCAGAAAAGGGATAACGTTAACGTTACTCACAAAAAGAGCTGCCATGCTTAAAGGGGAACATTATCACCAGACCTATGTAAGCGTCAATATATACCTTGATGTTGCAGAAGAAGACCATATGTTTTTTTAACCGATTTCCAAACTCTAAAAGGGTGAATTTGGCGATTTAAACGCCTTTCGCTGTCGGAGCGATGACCTTTCACCCGTGACGTCACAATGGAAAGTATTCCACCATTTTCTCAAACACATTACACACACAAGACAAATCAGCTCTGTTATTTTCCGTTTTTTCGACTGTTTTCCGTACCTTGGAGACATCATGCCTCGTCGGTGTGTTGTCGGAAGGTGTAATCAATCAATCAATCAATGTTTATTTATATAGCCCCAAATCACAAATGTCTCAAAGGACTGCACAAATCATTACGACTACAACATCCTCGGAAGAACCCACAAAAGGGCAAGGAAAACTCACAACCAGTGGGCAGAGAGAATTCACATCCAGTGGGATGCCAGTGAAAATGCTGACTATGAGAAACCTTGGAGAGGACCTCAGATGTGGGCGACCCCCCCTCTCTAGGGGACCGAAAGCAATGGATGTCGAGCTGGTCTAACATGATACTGTGAAAGTTCAATCCATAGTGGCTCCAACACAGCCGCGAGAGTTCAGTTCAAGCGGATCCAAGACAGCAGCGGAAGTCCCATCCACAGGAAACCATCTCAAGTGGATCAGCCGCGTAGAGATGTCCCCAACCGATACAGGCGAGCGGTCCATCCTGGGTCCCGAAGAGCGGTCCATCCTGGGTCTCGACTCTGGAGAGCCAGTACTTCATCCATGGTCATTGGACCGGACCCCCTCCACAAGGGAGGGGGGGACATAGGAGGAAGAAAAGAAGCGGCAGATCAACTGGTCTAAAAAGGAGGTCTATTTAAAGGCTAGATACTCTAGCCTTTAAATAGACCTCCTTTTTAGACCAGTTGATCTGCCGCTTCTTTTCTTCCTCCTATGTCCCCCCCTCCCTTGTGGAGGGGGTCCGGTCCAATGACCATGGATTGAAGTACTAGGCTCTCCAGAGTCGACGACCCAGGATGGACCGCTCTTCGGGACCAGGACTGGAAACGCTCTAGCCCTGATCGGTTGGGGACATCTCTAAGCGGCTGATCCTTTGACGATGGTTTCTGTGGATGGGACTTCGCTGCTGTCTTGGAATCCGCTACTGAACTGAACTTACTAGCCGAGCTGTGTCTGGAGCCAGCTATAGGATTCGAACTTTCTTGTTCTTGTCAAAAGTCTAGCAGCCGCATTTTGTACTAGCTGTAATCTTTTAATGCTAGACATGGGGAGACCCGAAAATAATACGTTACAGTAATCGAGACGAGACGTAACAAACGCATGGATAATGATCTCGGCGTCTTTAGTGGACAAAATGGAGCGAATTTTAGCGATATTACGGAGATGAAAGAAGGCGGTTTTAGTAACGCTTTTAATGTGTGACTCAAAGGAGAGAGTTGGGTCGAAGATAATACCCAGATTTTTTACAGAGTCACCTTGTTTTATTATTTGGTTGTCAAATGTTAAAGTTGTATTATTAAATAAAGGTCGGTGTCTAACAGGACCGATAATCAGCATTTCCGTTTTTTTGGCATTAAGTTGCAAAAAGTTAGCGGACATCCATTGTTTAATTTCATTAAGACACGCTTCCAACTGACTACAGTCCGGCGTGTTGGTCAGCTTTAGGGGCATGTAGAGTTGGGTGTCATCAGCATAACAGTGAAAGCTAATACCGTATTTGCGTATGACGTCACCCAGCGGCAGCATGTAGATGCTGAAGAGTACAGGGCCAAGGACCGAACCCTGGGGAACTCCACACGTTACCTTAACATAGTCCGAGGTCACACTGTTATGGGGGACGGACTGCATCCTATCAGTAAGATAAGAGTTAAACCATGACAGGGCTGAGTCTGACATACCAATTCGTGTTTTGATACGCTCTAATAAAATATTATGATCGACGGTGTCGAAAGCAGCGCTAAGATCGAGGAGCAGCAACATAGATGACGCATCAGAGTCCATCGTTAGCAATAGATCATTAGTCAATTTTGCGAGGGCTGTCTCAGTCGAGTGATTTGCCCTGAAACCGGATTGAAAGGTTTCACATAGATTGTTAAACGCTAAGTGTTCATTTAGCTGCTCTACAACAATTTTTTCGAGGATTTTCGAAATAAAGGGAAGGTGAGACACCGGTCGGTAGTTTACCATGAGGTCAGGATCGAGGTTAGGTCTTTTAAGGAGAGGATGAATAACTGCTTTTTTGAATGCAAGGGGAACAGTGCCCGAGGAAAGTGATAAGTTTATAATATTTAGCACTGATGGACCTAATAATACAAAAAGCTCCTTGATAAGTTTCCCAGGAAGTGGGTCAAGTAAACATGTTGTTTGTTTTATTCCATTTACACGTTGTAACAATCCTTCTAATGTTATTTCATCAAAACGAGAGAAACTATTTTGGATATTTGCAGTATCCGCCGTATATACAATCGTATCTGTGTTACTATAACCCAGTTGTAGCTGGGACGCATTGTCTTTAATCTCCTTTCTAATAAGTTCAATTTTCTTATTAAAGAACTTCATAAAGTCATCTGCCGAATGGGTGGAGCTACTGGAAGGAGTCCCTTTTTGGGTTAGCAATGCTACTGTACTAAACAAAAATTTTGGATCGTTTTTATTAATGCGGATGAGATTTGAGTAATAATTAGTTTTAGCTAAGGTAAGCATGCGTTTATAAGTTATTAAACTATCACTCCATGCCTGATGGTGCACCTCAAGTTTAGTCGTGCGCCATTTGCGTTCCAGCTTTCTACATAATAATTTCTGAGCTCTAGTTTCTCCAGTAAACCATGGCGTACGCCTTTTTGGAGCCTTTTTTAACTTCAGCGGTGCTATACTATCAATGGTTTCGCGCAGGGCGTTGTTAAAGTTGTTAGTGAGGTTATCAATAGAGCCCACATACTTTGGGAACGGTGCCATTACCGAGGGCAGTAGGTCCGCAAGAGTCGTCGTTGTGGCAGCATTAATGTTGCGGCTGCTATAGCAGTTATTATTATTATTAGTTTGACGAACATGCGTCTGAACGTCGAATTTTATAAGGTAATGATCGGACAATACTTTAGTATACGGGAGTATCGTAACTTTGGAAACGGTGATACCTCTGACAAGCACTAGGTCTATCGTATTACCGCTGCGATGCGTCGGTTCATTTATTATTTGTGTAAGACCACAGCTATCAATTATAGTCTGGAGCGCCACGCACGGTGGGTCCAATGGGGTATTCATATGGATATTAAAGTCCCCCATTATAATTATATTATCGGCGTGCGTCACTAGATCAGCAACAAACTGAGAATTCACTAATAAAGTCCGAATAGGGCCCTGGGGGGCGGTAGATAACGGCCAGGCACAGAGGCAGAGGTGTGGCAGACTTCATAGAAAGCACCTCAAACGATTTATATTTATTATTTAAGTTAGGACTAAAGTTAAAGTTTTCGTTGTATATTAGTGCGACACCCCCTCCCCTTTTGAGGTGACGGGCAATATGCGCATTCGTATAGTTAGGAGGGGATGCCTCATTTATCGCAAAAAAGTCGTCTGGTTTAAGCCAGGTTTCGCTAAGACCGATGACGTTAAGGTTGTTGTCTCTAATGACCTCATTGACTAATAACGTTTTGGGAGACAAAGATCTGATGTTTAGAAAGCCCATATTATAGGTAGTAGGCTGTTTTAAGGAGTTGTTGATAAAATTATCCGTAGTAGCAATATTAATAATGTTGCGTTTATTATGCGCAGTGTACTTAAAATAATTACGACCATATCTAGGAATTGATATGACGGGAATTTTCAGATTGTCTACTTGGCGCTGCGACAAACTGAACGCATCATAATTTGCCACCTCAGTAGAACGCATGTCTAACTCTGACGTAGTCATAGACACAGTAGAAAAAACATTTTGTGAGTTGTGTATTATTCTACGAAAATTGCTATGTGTACAGGGATCGTCCAGCCTGGCGCTGGCTAGTTCTAGCTTAACTGACTCCATACCCAGGCTAGCAGGCTCTGTAATTGCCTGTGACCGGGCTTGCTCTAGTGCAGTTAGTCAAATGTGGCTCAATGCGAAGTCTATGTTCCGAGACAAGAGGATAGCGCCTTCCTGGTTAGGGTGAAGGCCGTCTCTCCTCAGCAAGCCAGGTTTGCCCCAGAAAGAGGGCCAATTATCAATAAACGTAAATCCCTGTTGTCTGCAGAAGCTATCCAGCCACTTGTTAAGAGAGACTAATCTGCTATATCTCTCATCATTGCCTCTCCCAGGCAGGGGGCCAGAGACAATTACTCGATGCCTGGACATCTTTCTGGCGAGATTACAAGCCCTGCCTATGTTTCTCTTTGTAATCTCTGATTGTCTCATCCTAACGTCATTGGAGCCAACGTGTATTACTATATTCGCATAACTAGTGGTGCGGTTAGCCTGCCGTACATGTTTACTAGACCTGTTGCGAGTTAGCTCCCACGATCAGGGACGGATTCAAGTTGTCTTATGTGGAGTGTGCATCGATTAACACGGCATGCTAATCGATGCTAACATGGCAGAAACGGCAAGAATGTGTGGATATCCTGCGACACTCAAAGCAGATGCATTTCCAACGATAAAGTCAACAAAATCACAAAGGTGAGTTTTGTTGATGTTATTGATTTGTGTGCTAATCAGACATATTTGGTCATGTCATGACTGCCAACTAATCGATGCTAACATGCTATTTAGGCTAGCTGTATGTACATTTGTAGCTATATTTGCATCCAGCCTTTCCCTCCACCCACATTTAATGCCAAACAAACACTTACCAATTGACGGATTTAAGTTGCTCCGGTGGTCAAAAGATGCAATTGTTGGTTAGAAGGCGATCGCCTAATAGTTTCAATAGCTATTCGCTCAATAGCTTCAGTTTCTTCTTCAATTTCGTTTTCGCTATCTGCCTCCACACTCCAACCATCCGTTTCAATACATGCGTAATCTGTTGAATCGCTTAAGCCGCTGAAATCCGAGTCTGAATCCAAGCCAATGTCGCTATATCTTGCTGTTCTATCCGCAATGTTGTTGGTATTGGCGTCACTATGTGACGTCACAGGAAAATAGACAGGTGGATTTACAGATAGCGAAAATCAGGCACTTTATAGCCTTTTTTCGTGATATTCCATGATGGGTAAAATTTTGAAAAAAACTTCGAAAAATAAAACATGCCACTGGGAACTGATTTTTATTGGTTTTAACCCTTCTGAAATTGTGATAATGTTCCCCTTTAACTCATGAAAGCCTCTTGCGACTCATAACAACACAGAAAATGAGGCCGTCGACTCTCCAACACGTTCCAAACACTCTGAAAATTAATACACAACAGTTGCTGCAGTGCTGCCTTAAAAAAAATCTTGGACAATACGGATCAATTTATCCGGACTCTGGACTTAAAGTTACGTACCGTAAGTACCGTGAGTTCTTCCCTTCATCCATGGCTCCTCTTCAGGTGCTCCTGAAGCAATGTTGTCTTTCTGTGCCACACGACGTCCATGCTGCACATTTTGCAGGAAATGTAATCTTTGCAGTGTTTAAATCAAAATGTTTCAATACTTTGGACGACTTAGGTTGTACACTTTTCTCCATTGAAGCATTAACCTCAAGATGTTTCTCCGCTGAACTATCGTTCCTGTTTTCCTCCGCATTTTTTCGCATGCTTCTCGGCAAAGGACAAGGCGTGGTCACGTGAGCTGCACATGACATATCATTGGCTGGCTTACTGCCACCACATGAGACGTACACTGAGCGCCGCCCTGGCGCTTTTTTGTACCGTTTTTGTACTTATTTTGACTATTGTTTCTCAGCTGTCTGTAAATGTTGCAGTTTATAAATAAAGGTTTAGGGTAAAAAATGTTTTTTTTAAATGAATAAAGAGCCTCCGCGCATGCGCAGTGCATGCATCCAACGAATCGATGACTAAATTAATCGCCAACTATTTTTATAATCGATTTTAGTCGATTAATTGTTGCAGCCCTAATATATACATACATATATATGTACATATCCATCCATCCATTTTCTACCGCGTATACATATATATATACATATATTCTGTGGTATGTGTTTTATGTTGCACGATTGCGCCAAGTAAAATTCCTAGTTTGTGAACCCGTTCTCAAACAATGGCAATAAAAAAACTCTTCTGATTCTTCTGATATGTGTATATATATATACACACATACATACACACACACACATACATTATATATATATATATATATATATATATATATATATATATATATATATATATATATATATATATATATATATACATACACACACATATATTCTGCGTTGTGTTTTATGTTGCACAATTGCGCCAAGTAAAATTCCTATTTTGTGAACCCGAGTCCTATCGGGTTCTTTTGGCTCATAGGACTCCAGAGGCAGTGGACAGGTACCGACAGGCCAAGCGGTGTGCAGCTTCAGCGGTCGCAGAGGCAAAAACTCGGACATGGGAAGAGTTTGGGGAAGCCATGGAAAATGACTTCCGGATGGCTTCGAAGCGATTCTGGACCACCATCCGCCGCCTCAGGAAGGGGAAGCAGTGCACTGTCAACACCGTATATGGTGCGGATGGTGTTCTGCTGACCTCAACTGCGGATGTTGTGGATAGGTGGAAGGAATACTTCGAAGACCTCCTCAATCCCACCAACACGTCTTCCTATGAGGAAGCAGTGCCTGGGGAATCTGTGGTGGACCCTCCTATTTCTGGGGCTGAGGTTGCTGAGGTAGTTAAAAAGCTCCTCGGTGGCAAGGCACCAGGGGTGGATGAGATCCGCCCGGAGTTCCTTAAGGCTCTGGATGCTGTGGGGCTGTCTTGGTTGACAAGACTCTGCAGCATCACGTGGACATCGGGGGCGGTACCTCTGGATTGGCAGACCGGGGTGGTGGTCCCTCTCTTTAAGAAGGGGGACCGGAGGGTGTGTTCCAACTATCATGGGATCACACTCCTCAGCCTTCCCGGTAAGGTTTATTCAGGTGTACTGGAGAGGAGGCTACGCCGGACAGTCGAACCTCGGATTCAGGAGGAACAGTGTGGTTTTCATCCTGGTCGTGGAACTGTGGACCAGCTCTATACTCTCGGCAGGGATCTTGAGGGTGCATGGGAATTTGCCCAACCAGTCTACATGTGCTTTGTGGACTTGGAGAAGGCATTCGACCGTGTCCCTCGGGAAGTCCTGTGGGGAGTGCTCAGAGAGTATGGGGTATCGGACTGTCTTATTGTGGCAGTCCGATCCCTGTACGATCAGTGTCAGAGCTTGGTCCGCATTGCTGGCAGTAAGTCGGACACGTTTCCAGTGAGGGTTGGACTCCGCCAAGGCTGCCCTTTGTCACCGATTCTGTTCATAACTTTTATGGACAGAATTTCTAGGCGCAGTCAAGGCATTGAGGGGTTCCAGTTTGGTGGCCGCGGGATTAGGTCTCTGCTTTTTGCAGACGATGTGGTCCTGTTGGCTTCATCTGGCCGGGATCTTCAGCTCTCACTGGATCGGTTCGCAGCAGAGTGTGAAGCGGCCGGAATGAGAATCAGCAACTCCAAATCCGAGTCCATGGTTCTCTCCCGGAAAAGGGTGGAGTGCCATCTCCGGCTTGGGGAGGAGACCCTGCCCCAAGTGGAGGAGTTCAAGTACCTAGGAGTCTTGTTCACGATTGGGGGGGAGTGGATCATGAGATCGACAGGCGGATCGGTGCGGCGTCTTCAGTAATGCGGATGTTGTACCGATCCGTTGTGGTGAAGAAGGAGCTGAGCCGGAAGGCAAAGCTCTCAATTTACCGGTCGATCTACGTTCCCATTCTCACCTATGGTCAGGAGCTATGGGTCATGACCGAAAGGATAAGATCACGGGTACAAGCGGCCGAAATGAGTTTCCTCCGCCGTGTGCCGGGGATCTCCCTTAGAGATAGGGTGAGAAGCTCTGTCATCCGGGAGGAGCTCAAACTAAAGCCGCTGCTCCTCCACATCGAGAGGAGCCAGATGAGGTGGTTCGGGCATCTGGTCAGGATGCCACCCGAACGCCTCCCGAGGGAGGTGTTTAGGGCACATCCAACCGGTAGGAGGCCACGGGGAAGACCCAGGACACGTTGGGAAGACTACGTCTCCCGGCTGGCCTGGGAACGCCTCGGGATCCCCCGGGAAGAGCTAGACGAAGTGGCTGGGGAGAGGGAAGTCTGGGCTTCCCTGCTTAGGCTGCTGCCCCCGCGACCCGACCTTGGATAAGCGGAAGAAGATGGATGGATGGATGGATGGGTTCTCAAACAATGGCAATAAAAAAACTCTTCTGAGTCTTCTGAGATATATATTATAGCAATGAGGTGGCGATTTGTCCAGGGTGTACCCCGCCTTCCGCCTGATTGTAGCTGAGATAGGCGCCAGCGCCCCCGGCGACCCCGAAAGGGAATAAGCGGTAGAAAATGGATGGATATATATATATATATATATATATATATATATATATATATATATATATATACACATCCACACACATCAGTGACATGCGGTGAGGTTAATTTCATGGCTGGTGAGGCATTGACGTGCACAGTCAAATTTATAAACGTATGAACCCTAAAGCAGTGGTTCTCAAATGGGGGTATGTGTACCCCTGGGGGTACTTGAAGGTATGCCAAAGGGTACGTGAGATTTTTCAAAAATATTCTAATAATAGCAATAGTTCAAATATCCTTTATAAATATATTGATTGAATAATACTCAACAAAATATGAATGTAAGTTCATAAACTGTGAAAAGAAATGCAACAATGCAATATTCAGTGTTGACAGCTAGATTTTTTGTGGACATGTTCCATAAATATTGATGTCAGAGATTTCTTTTTTTGTGAAGAAATATTTAGAATTAAGTTCATGAATTCAAATTGTTTTCTATTACAATCTCCAAAGAGGGCACTTTAAGTTGATGATTACTTCTATGTGTAGAAATCTTTATAATTGAATCACTTGTTTATTTTTCAACAAGTTTTTAGCTATTTTTATATATATATTTTTCCAAATAGTTCATGAAAGACCACACTACAAATGAGCAATATTTTGCACTGTTGCACAATTTAATAAATCAGAAACTGATGACATAGTGATATATTTTACTTCTTTATCGCTTTTTTTTCAACCAAAAATGCTTTGCTCTGATTAGGAGGTACTTGAATTAAAACAATGTTAACAGGGGGTACATCACTGAAAAAAACACTGCCCTAAAGAGTATCTTATTCACCATTTGATTGGCAGCAGTTAACGGGTTATGTTTAAAAGCTCATACCAGCATTCTTTACACATACAAACTGTAGCACATAAAAAAGCACATTTAATAAAAAAAAACGTTATTATGGTCTTACCTTTACTTATAAATGAAGTCCATGTTCTGCTCCTTCTGAACAAAAGCATCGATAACTTGTTTATTGAAGTATTCCTTATCTTTTTTCGGTTTTAAAAGTCTCTCTGTCTTGATGGAGATCACTGTCTGAAGCAAACCTTTTATCTCCGGCGTTGCATGGTCTTCCTTTAACTATTACCAACGGCTTCGATTGAAAGTCAAGTTTAGTAAAAAAAAGAGTGCGGGTACTTTCCTGGCCGCCTGCAGTCCGGACCTATCTCCCATCGAAAATGTGTGGTGCATTTTGAAGCGTAAAATACGACAGCGGAGACTGTTGAATGACTGAAGCTTTATATAAAACAAGAATGGGAAAGAATTCCACTTTCAAAGCTTCAACAATTAGTTTCCTCAGTTCCCAAACGTTTATTGAGTGTTGTAAAAGAAAAGCTGATGTAACACAGTGGTGAACATGCCCTTACCAAACTACTTTGGCACGTGTTGCAGCCATGAAATTCTAAGTTAATTATTATTTGCAAAAGAAAAATAAAGTTTATAAAATTTGAACATCAAATATCTTGTCTTTGTCGTGCATTCAACTGAATATGGGTTGAAAAAAGGATTTGCAAATCATTGTATTCCGTTTATATTTACATCCAACACAATTTCCCAACTCATATGGAAACAGGGTTTGTATATATGTACATAAACTGTGTGTATATGTATATGTATATATATATATATATATATATATATATATATATATATATATATATGTATATGTATATATGTATATATGTATATATATATATATATATATATATATATATATATATATATATATATATGTATATATATATATATATATATATATATATATCTGTGTGTGTGTGTGTGTGTGTACGGACAAGTGATCCACCGAAAATTCGGCCACCATGAACCGAAAAAAAACTTTAATCACCAAACACAGCGCAGCCAAAACCGGTTACAAACAAGACGCACGCCATTGTCCGGAGCATTGTAAACATTTCCAAGTCTACATTGTGGACGTAATTTTATTATATCCCAAGTATAACCGCGATCAGCGATTTGCAAAATGTGCAAATATTAAGAGGACAGTGGTGGCTTTTAAGGAGAGAAAATCCAACTGGAGCTGCAGCACCAAGCAAGTGCAATGTCATGCTCGCTGCAGCTTGCCTCTTTCGTAAACGTCATCGACAGACCGAAGTGAAACCTCTAAACACAAGAACATGATATAATAACAGCAGAAAAAGATGCTACTTTTGTTGCTATTCGTTTTTGAGAAAAAAAAAAGTCATTTAAAAGTCTCTAGACACATGAACAATTCTCAAAGTACATTGTACAATAAGCAGCCTTAATTAAAAATATGGCAGAATTATATAAATATTAACCGATATGAGCCTTTTGAAACAAAATCATTACATAGCATATTACGCAAAATATTCGACAACATCATAGTGGCCATGCCCCTAACCACAGGTATCTTGGCAATCTAGGGGTAACCCTGCAATCCATCAAGGAACGAAAGTTAGCGAAGTCTAATTTTTGTCCAAACCGGTTCAAGCAAAATCAAAACATTTCCAATTTGTACAAACTGCAAAATCCAAAATGTACTGCCAGAGCATGATGTGGCCTTCAGAGGGAAAACAAGTTCTCATGTGGCTGACACACGTTTCCTTCAGAAAAGTCTCCTCAAGTCAAAGAAAAATGGGAACCATTGACACATTTGTAATCTTCAGCCAAAGAGGAAACCCAGCGCCAAATGTGGAGAGGAGGGGAGGCGTGGGGGTTGAGGAACAGAACAGGCAAACAGATACAAAGAGGGCCTGTGTCAAAGCTGTAGCTAAAGATAATGAACACTAAAATAATATGTAATTTGAGTGACCCCCACTTCTTTTACTCCCTACCATGCAAAGTCAGCATTGCAGACTAGACAAACAATCATAGTTGCCTGTGACAATGACACATTCCGGGTTATGCGTGTGAAGTTGCAGCTGTACGGCGGAGATTGGCAAAGCTCCACAGACACACAAAGACGCTCTGAGCCAAGCAGGGCAGTAGGAGGAGGATGGCTCAAAGCCTGTTCAAGCCATTACATTTCTCTAATTGTTCCACAAGCAACATTTCTCCATTTGGTTCACTATACTACGCATTGGAGGGAAAAGACTGACAAATTAAAGCACTGCACTGTAAGACTTTATAAGTACAGCTTAAGAGGGCACGTCTCATAAAAAGTAAAGCCGGGCTTACCTTCCCCCATTGGGCCCTGGTGGAGAGCAGAATGGGACCCTTCTGGCATGGCACTCAGGCCTTTGGAACTGAAAAACAAAACATGAGGGTAAAAAAAAAAAACATACATCACAAATCAGAGAAAGTGATTCTTAGAGTTAACTCATCATATGTCTCATTTTAAAAAAAACAATCATTATCATAGAAGTGAGGACAAAAAAAAGGTACAGACGTATTTCGTCTTACTGTAATGAAAATAGGAAATTCTTGACATTCCCCCACTCACTGCTCTGGGCTCACTCATGCCAACCACACTGCAATTTAAAGTGTAGCCAGGGTTGTGGTATGCAGAGGCAGCTGTGATATGACTTGAGCTAATGCTAAAAAGAAGAGTAAGGGCAGTGCACAGGTTTTATTGAGCGCCAATGGCGACGAGAGGAACTAAACACCTCTCGCTCTCTCCACATTTATATTCATATGTGTATCTAAATTTAATAGGTCCCTTATATGCACTTTTACCACCCATCAACGTTTCATGGAAATCAGGGGTTGGCATTTAATGGTATCAATCAGAGCAGTACTTATTATTATGTATGTAATTTTGAGTAAAATACATGTAGTAGACAACGATAATATTATGCCCAAAACAGAGATGAGATATTGAGATGGTAAATGGTTACTTATTGCAAAAATCTGCAAAACAAATGTTCAATGTATGTACATAAAAATCTCGATTAAGAGAGAAGTACACAACTACAGTATTTGGGGTGGAGTATTTTTCGAGTCCCTAATGCTAGCAGGAGTTGTGTCCTTTCAAAACAAATCTGCAGCTATTCCCTCTCTAGTTTCTTGCAGTAAATTAACAAGAATCGCTGTGCATGAGAACTTGTCTCGCTGTGATTCCTCGTAAGCCTCCGGCCTTTTAGACATCACATTCTTTGGCCAGTGAGATCACAAGAGCAGGAATTATTCGGGGATTAGAATGTGTATTGTTCCTTTTGCTTTGACTGGCCACTGTGCCGAGCTGACCACCAGGCCAGCAGAGGCTAAAGTGAGCCCACTACCAGGAGGAGTGCCAATTAAGATGTGCAGGAATGCAAAGACAAATGTCACAATGTTGGATATGCACTGCACAGTACTCTAGAGACCTACTGCTGGGTGAAACTACTCACCAAGTAAACTTGTTAACAAGATAAAACAAACATCGGGTATTAATCCTCTTTCGGATAGGATACCCTAAATAGCAACGGATGAATCTTAGTGAATCACAACTCAAAATACTGTACCCATATCCCAAAATAAGTTCTTAAACCGCATTGCCTCAATGACATTCTTCGCAAATGTGGCCAATCTATAAAGTCTTTGGCCCAGTTTGCCCCTTCAAGTTTGAAGTAGTGTTTGTTGTGTTGTAATTTTTTCAAGCAGGCTTTGTGTTTTAGAGGTAGGCTTTGAACTTGTCGTAGCCAAGTAATAAAATCCTAATAATCTCAACTACACTGACCTCTAAGCTAAACCCATTTATAGCCCAGACCAAAACAATGCTAATCTGTCTATAGTCAATGAGACTGACTTGAAAAACATGAGAACACATTTTTTTCCAGTGCTTGATCGTCTTAAGAGAACAAATACAAAAAATGTATAATGTTTCTTAAACTGGGGGCACTAGGCATAAAATCAGTGTACAAGTCATAATTCAACAATTACAACTCATTACATTCCACCTCCTGTTTGCTGACATATGGCAATTCCATATCCTTGTTTTTCTAGGGAGGGGACGTGGCCTGATTTAAAATCCAAAAAAAACACTAGGCATAGGCCAAAATTCATGCTAAAATGTCCACCTGTTCCTAAACTAGCAGCCATTTCAACCAAATGGAGAGCATTTGGTTCCCACAGCTGATGGCTGCATTACCCACAGCATGGGGAGTCAGCAATTTGTTCCTAAATGGGAGACAGATGTAAGCCATTTACATTTTTAATAAAAGGAAAGAGCAGTAATGGATCACTTATTCCAAGGGGTTGATATAAACGTATTTGTTCCTTTGACAATATTTACACTAATTCAAAATCTTTGGCTTTGTTAATTTAAAGCACAACAAACATGTTTAAAGGTACAGATGAGAAAACATGCAGCATGAACTAATACCTAAAGCTTGACCTGTAAGAGAAAAATGCCCCCTGGTGAGAGATGGGCATCTGCAGCATTTATCACCATTATCTACCATGATGGTGGAGTGGTGTGTAACCAGTTAACATGTCTGCAGAGGAAGCTAGAGAAAAAAATTATACTTCTGCTCCCTTATCTTCCCCTTTTTTAGTATGGTTTACAGAGGGCAGAAGCAGAACCAACACAATGTTCCCTAATACTGCTACAGTATAAGCATGTGATTGAAAATAAAATAGCATATCATCCAATCCATTTTATAATAAAAAAATAAAAATCTGTGTACAGAAAAGTTGAATTCACGTGTTTTTTCCTCATTGTCTAGACAGTTTATACCACCATGGACGGAGTGTGCACCTTATTATACTTACACATATAAACTCAAGTATATATATACACACAAGACGCTTGAACCCAAACAATCTTACTAAACCAAAACAAGAGTTTCTATCCATATAAATCAAAACATACCTCAACAACATACTGCCTGTGTCAAAGGCATCTGTAGTTTGACATTGTTGGTGCAAGCTCTTTGAGGATTTGTGCAAACCAAACCCAGCATACTTGATGTTTGTCATTTCCATGGAGCCTAAGTAAAACCAGTTTTAGCAATATTTGTTTAACGGTGAATATTTTAATTACCACAGTTGGGTTTCCAGAAATGTCACTATATCATTTTTGCAAATAGTGTGATTATCATACCAGCGACAACAGGTATGGTAACAAATTATATAATAATACAACATAGTACATTGTTGCATGGTGATACTATCCAGGGCAACATTGAAGTTTTAAACAAATTTGTCTGACATAATCTGAGATATTTTTGCAGTATTGAGTTAGTTTGTCTACTTTTGATAAACACGTCAGTATGTTAATTTCTGCTTTGGTAATTGATGCACTTTAAATCTTTTTCGGTTACAGCCTAAAAAAAATAATACTATTAAAGTTATTATTTGTTGTAAGATGATCTATACATTTTTACTTTTAATAAAGATGTAATGTTGTGCAGAGGTGTACTTCGTACAATTTTATAGACAGATGATACAATTCAGTCTTGGAGGAACGCGGGTGGTGGGCATTAAGTGTTTTCTTTTTGGGGTGGGGGGCATAACAGAAAATAATTAAAAAGCGCTGTTACTATAATAGACACTATCACTCTACTACCTTAGGGCGGGGTACCTCGGTTGGTAGAGCGACAGTGCAGGCGACTTGAAGGTTCCAGATTCGATCCCAGCTTTCGCCATTCTACACACTTCCTTTGTGTCCTTGGGCACTTAACCTACCTGCTCCCAGTGCCACCCACACTGGTTTAAATGTAGCTTAAAGGGGAACATTATCACAATTTCAGAAGGGTTAAAACCAATAAAAATCAGTTCCCAGTGGCTTATTTTATTTTTCAAAGTTTTTTTCAAAATGTTCCCCTTCATGGAATATCCCGAACAAAAGGCTTTAAAGTGCCAGATTTTTGCTCTCTGTGAAGCCACCGTCCATTTTCATGTGACGTCATCTAGTGATGCCAATACAAACAAAATGGCAGATAGCACAGCAAGATATAGCGACATTAGCTTGGATTCAGACTCGGATTTCAGCGGTTTAAGCGATTCAACAGATTACGCATGTATTGAAACGGATGGTTGGAGTATGAAGGCAGATAGTGAAAACAGAATTGAAGAAGAAACTGAAGCTATTGAGCGAATAGCTATTGATGCTATTCGGCCATGTCTGCCTTAGCATCGCCAGTAAAATGTGCAGACCAAACAATCTGGACTTTCGCATCTTGTGACACTGGAGCAACCTAAATCCGTCGGTTGGTAAGTGTTTGTTTGGCATTAAATATGGGTGGCGGGAAACGCTGGATGCAAATATAGCTACAAATGTACATACAGCTAGCCTAAATAGCATGTTAGCATCGATTAGCTGGCAGTCATGCCGCAACCAAGTATGTCTGATTAGCACATAAGTCAATAACATCAACAAAACTCACCTCTGTGATTTCGTTGACTTTATCGTTGGAAATGCATCTGCAGGATATCCATACATCTCTGTGCCATGTCTGCCTTAGCATCGCCGGTAAAATGTGCAGACCAAACGATTGGGACTTTCGCATCTTGTGACACTGGAGCAACTTAAATCCGTCGATTGGTAAGTGTTTGTTTGGCATTAAATGTGGGTGGAGGGAAAGGCTGGATGCAAATATAGGTACAAATGTACATACAGCTAGCCTAAATAGCATGTTAGCATCAATTAGCATGCCGTGCTAATCGATGCACACTCTGCCTAAATCAACTTAAATCTGTCCATGATCGTGTTGTTACACCCTCCGACAACACACCGACGAGGCATGATGTCTCCAAGGTACTGAAAACAGTCGGAAAAACATAAAATAACAGAGCTGATTTGACTCGATGTTTATAATGTGTTTGAGAAAATGGCCGATTGACTACCCAGGTGATGTCACATTGTGACGTCATCGCTCCGAGAGCAAATAATATAAAGGCGTTTAATTCGCCAAAATTCACCCATTTAGAGTTCGGAAATCGGTTAAAAATTATATGGTCTTTTTTCTGCTACATCAAGGTATATATTGACGCTTACATAGGTCTGGTGATAATGTTCCCCTTTAAGGATGTAGATAATGGGTTTTCACTGTGTAAAGCGTTGAGTCTCTTGAGAAAAGCGCTATACAAATACAATTCACTTCACATTGGTGACTGAAAAGTTCTACAATGAAGCAGAGAGATGTCAACCTACAACACTACTATATTCTGAACCTAAGTATTGCTGTAATTGTTATTTAATTGTATGTGTTTATATTTTTGCACTACTACAGACAACTTCAAACCACTAATCACAGTTGCAGTTTTTTTTAATTGTTTATTTTGAACTTTTTATTATCGGGGACATTGTGGCGCGTTGGGAGAGTGGCCGCGCGCAACCCGAGGGTCCCTGGTTCAATCCCCATCTAGTACCAACCTCGTCACGTCTGATGTGTCCTGAGCAAGACCCTTCACCCTTGCTTCTGATGGGTGCTGGTTAGCGCCTTGCATGGCAGCTCCCTCCATTAGTGTGTGAATGTGTGTGTGAATGGGTAAATGTGGAAGTAGTGTCAAAGCGCTTTGAGTACCTTGAAGGTAGAAAAGCGCTATACAAGTACAACCCATTAATTTATTTTTCATTGTACTTGTGGTTCTGTTAATTGTTACATGGTGTAATCGGTTATTTTTGCATTTTTATTGTTAATGAAAATATTTTTCTTATATTTTGATGTCTTTTTTTTTATCCCTGCGGTATCGCGGATTGAATATTTTCCTGTGAGTTGAACATTTTAGGATCGTGACTTGACAACCCTAAGATCTAGTAGTACACACCAACAGCAAGCATAGCTTGTACAGTCCTTCACAGAGACAGATCTTTTTTCCACACCAATGTGTGAGCCCAGTTGTTAGCAAGAGCTATACGTTTGACACTAGATTGCTGCCAAGATCTAACTTATGGATAAATTATGTGTGAGTTAAAATAGACACTTCATAACAGTTTCAACAATTTACCCCCACCAAAATTCTACTTGATGGGAGGAAAGCTAAAAATACTTCAGAGAATTCCTGCTCAGGGACGACCTTACCGTGTCATGTTGCATTCGGCGTCTACCCCAAAATGGCTTGAGGGACTTTTCAAGCATGACATCATAAGCCCCCTGGGATATTTTCAGTCAGACATTGCGGCAGTCTAACTTGGACACCATCAGTCAAGTTTGATGTTTATATGGAGAACAAACACAAATCAAACCTGAAAGGGCAAAGCGGAAGACCAACTGATTAGATGATTTTTTTATTATTTTAGCACTGGCGTTCTGTTTATCTCCCAAGACCTTTCTCTTACCCCGTCTTCTCTGGCCAAAGATGACGCCCTTTCTATACGAGCGCCCTCTTTCCCACATTACTCCTGCACTTTATCCCCCGACACAGGCCTCAAGAGACTAACGGCTTTCCATTCACAGGGGTAAACAATACACCCTGACAGTCTCTCTTCATCTCAATCAAATACTCAGTTTCTACAAAACCCAGACCCACAGAAACAGAACAAATGAGCCACTTATTTGAATCCACTGCATTTTTCAGCATACACGGATAAGTGATTAACACCCACAGAGCATTGTGGACACACATGGTGCACAACAAACACTGTGATGAAAAAGGGCCTTAATGACAGAATGATTGTTCCCTGCTGTTGTGGGTAAAATAAAGATGTTCTAACCACTCCATCACAGAGAGATACATGTATGTATATCTAAATATAAATATCTATATATATACATATACATATGAATAAATATATACATATATACACATCCATCCATCCATTTTCTACCACTTATTCCCTTTCGGGGTCGCGGGGGGCGCTGGCGCCTATCTCAGCTACAATCGGGCGGAAGGCGGGGTACACCCTGGACAAGTCGCCACCTCATCGCAGGGCCAACACAGATAGACAGACAACACTCACACTCACATTCACACACTAGGGCCAATTTAGTGTTACCAATCAACCTATCCCCAGGTGCATGTCTTTGGAAGTGGGAGGAAGCCGGAGTACCCGGAGGGAACCCACGCATTCACGGGGAGAACATGCAAACTCCACACAGAAAGATCCCGAGCCTGGATTTGAACCCAGGACTGCAGGACCTTCGTATTGTGAGGCAGACGCACTAACCGCTCTGCCACCGTGATAGATCTAAAAACCCTGTTTCCATATGAGTTGGGAAATTGTGTTAGATGTAAATATAAACGGAATACAATGATTTGCAAATCATTTTCAAGCCATATTCAGTTGAATATGCTACAAAGACAACATACCGTATTTCCTTGAATTGCCGCAGGGCATACAGTATAGTATGCGCCTGCCTGGAATTACTGCCGGGTCAAACTCGCTTCGCAAAATAATTAGTGCATGCTTATTATTACCGCCTGGTCAAACTCGTGACGTCACGAGTGACACTTCCCCTGTCATAATTTTCAAAATGGAGGAGGCTGATTTCAATACCGTTAATTTGAAAATAAAGGGAAGAAGATTAAGAACTATTCAGTAGGATTTAAGGTCCAAACTTACATCACACTCAACTTTTTACTGCATGCCTTTGGTAAGTGCCGGAGTGAGAACAGGTTTTAAAATAATTAGCGCATGCCTTTGGTAAGCGTAGGAGGGAGAAGAGGTTTTAATTTAATTAGCGCCCGTGCGGCAATTCAAGGAAATAAGGTATTTGATGTTCAAACTGATAAAGTTTTTTTTTTGTGCAAATAATCATTAACTTTAGAATTTGATGCCAGCAACACGTGACAAAGAAATTGGGAAAGGTGGCAATAAATACTGATAAAGTTGAAGAATGCTCATCAAACACTTACTGTATTTGGAACATCCCACAGGTGTGCAGGCTAATTGGGAACAGGTGGGTGCCATGATTGGGTATAAAAACAGCTTCCCAAAAAATGCTCAGCCTTTCACAAGAAAGGATGGTGCGAGGTACACCCCTTCGTCCACAACTGTGTGAGCAAATTGTCAAACAGTTTAAGAACAACGTTTCTCTAAGTGCAATTGCAAGAAATTTTGGGATTTCAACATCTACGGTCCATAATATCATCAAAAGGTTCAGAGAATCTGGAGAAATCACTCCACGTAAGCGGCATGGCCGGAAACCAACATTGAATGACCGTCACCTTCGATCCCTCAGACGGCACTACATCAAAATTCGACATCAATCTCTAAAGGATAACATAACATGGGCTCAGGAACACTTCAGAAAACCACTGTCACTAAATACAGTTTGTCGATACATCTGTAAGTGCAAGTTAAAGCTCTGCTATGCAAAGCGAAATCCATTTATCAACAACATCCAGAAACGCCACCGGCTTCTCTGGGCCCGAGATCATCTAAGATGGACTGATGCAAAGTGGAAAAGTGTTCTGTGGTCTAACAAGTCCACATTTCAAATTGTTTTTGGAAATATTCCACATTGTGTCATCCGGACCAAAGGGGAAGCGAACCATCCAGACTGTTATCGAAGCAAAGTTCAAAAGCCAGCATCTGTGATGGTATGGGGGTGCATTAGTGCCCAAGGCATGGGTAACTTACACATCTGTGAAGGCACCATTAATGCTGAAAGGAACATACAGGTTTTGGAACAACATATGCTGCCATCTAAGCGCCGTAATTTTCATGGACACCCCTGCTGATTTCAGGAAGACAATGCCAAGCCACATTCAAGACGTGTTAAAACAGCTTGGCTTCGTAAAAAAAGAGTGTGGGTACTTTCCTGGCCGGCCTGCAGTCCAGACCTGTCTCCCATCGAAAATGTGTGTCGCATTATGAAGCGTAAAATACGACAGCGGACTGTTGAACGGCTGAAGCTCTACATAAAACAAGAATGGGAAAGAATTCCACTTTCAAAGCTTCAACAATTAGTTTCCTCAGTTCCCAAACGTTTATTGAGTGTTGTTAAAAGAAAAGGTGATGTAACACAGTGGTAAACATGCCCTTTCCCAACTACTTTGGCACGTGTTGCAGTCATGAAATTCTAAGTTAAATATTATTTGCAAAAAAAAATAAAGTTTATGAGTTTGAACATCAAATATCTTGTCTTTGTAGTGCATTCAATTTAATATGGGTTGAAAAGGATTTGCAAATCATTGTATTCCGTTTATATTTAATTTCCCAACTAATATTGAAACGGGGTATGTATATACAACCATTAATTTTCTACCGTTTATCCCTTTATAAATAAATATATATATATATATATATATATATATACACACACACAGTATATATAAACACACACATATATATATATATACATATATATATACATATATATATATATACACATATATATATATATATATATATATATATATATATATATATATATATATATATATATATATATATACACATACATATATATATATATAAATATATATACACTTATATATACACATATATATATACATATCAGTGTTTCCCACAGGTCAGGCATCTATTTGTGGTGGTGTGGTCGGGCAGCGGGGGGTGGGGTCGGGCAGCGATGACCAAGAAGAACATGGAGTTGGAATATAATTACAACACTTTATGTACATATTTATATACATATTTATATAATATTTACATATTTATATAATCTGTAACTACAAGCTCCATTCACAGACAGATTCCCATTGCTTTTATGAGCGGTCGAGCGAGTCAAAAGCCGGAAAAAATAAAATTAAAAATAAATACAAAATATTTTTATTTCTTATTTTATTTTTTTTATTTGTGGTGGCCGTAATTCTTTTGTGGCGGGCCGCAACAGGGAAACCCTGTTTATATATATATATATATATATATATATATATGTATATATATATATACACACACACACATATATATACACACATATACATATATACACATCTACACACACACACACACACACACATATACATATATACACATCTACACACACACACATATATATATATATATATATATATATATATATCTTAGGGATGCACCGAAATGAAAATTTGTGGCCGAAGCCGAATAAAATTTAAACTCTTGGCCGAAGGCCGAATACCAAATAATGAATGCAGTTTTTCACAATTTTTTTAAATATTGCATAAATAGCCTAGAATAAATATTTACACATGTTTTTCAAATAAAGTAATTTTTTATTGAATATTGACATTTTTTTAATATTCCAGTAGCCTTTGCTTTTCAAAAAAAGCACAAAGTTTTTCATTTATATTAAGCCTTCAAACAAAATATGCATTCCAAAAAAAAATAAAGTGCATTAAAGTGGATTTTTGTCTTTTTGGCAAAAGTCTGCTTAGCCACAGTAGATATGCTAATAATGTAAACAGAAGGCTCAAGTAAAT